>NC_057812.1:365717021-365785254 GCF_018294505.1 Triticum aestivum | reverse complement strand
TCGGAGCCCGCGTCGGCGCCACTCCGGCTGGTCCTCTCCGGCGAGCTCCAAGGATTCCGGTGAACTTCGTAATCCGTGCCCGGATCTCAGATCTGAAATCCTAACCCTAGGTCGTTTTTTTACTAAGTCCCAGAATTCCTGATCCAAGTTGCCATGTTCGCGGCTCCGTAACTTTGCATCCGTAGCTCCGATTTATGCATATAGCATATCAAAATGTTCATCTCAGAGAGTACATAATTTTATTCCATTGTATCATTTTCATTTGAGTTCATATTGATGCCCGAGATGCTGTTAGAAGAGGGCTACTTGAGTTAATTGTCAGATCTGCTACTCCGTTTAGCACTTTTGTTATTTTTGCCATGATTAATGTGTGCATGCTATGCCATTGAGTTGTTCATATGTTTTGTTAAGGGTTTTGTCATCTTTCCAGAGGTGCAACCCATGTATTTTTAGGATGTATGTGGTGACTTGTGCAAGCTTGCAAAGTGGTGCACTTGCTAATTCTGTTTTCAGGGACTTAGTGATTTCACTAAGTCCTGGGATTGTTTATCTCATGATGCCATATGTTCATGTTGTTTCCTAGTGATCTGTGCCTCTTTTGAGGATGATCAGTAAAGGAGTTTTGTTAATATTGTAGTGCTCTATCTATCCACGTCTTTGTTTGCAATTATGGAGCACCCTAGCTTGAGTCAATCGAGCTCTACTTTTGCTTCGTTGCGAATCTGGGCAGATCGTCAACTTGTTTGCGATTTTGCCGATGTTATTGTAGTTGATCCGTGCATGCTATGCCATTGTTCTTGCCATGTCTAGCTTGAATTTTGTGCCTTCTTAAGGGATGTATGCTTGTCTTGCCATGACTTGCACCGTAGTGAGTGCATCGAGCTCGTAAACATGTCTTCGTGAGTTATGTTTCAGCATGTCCCAGTTTTCACTAAGTCTGAAAACTGATTATGTTTTTGCTATGTTCGTGTGCTTGTTAGTATATTTGGAGATCCCTTTTGGCTCAAGGTCACTAAGCGACCTTTGTTAAGCTTGTTGAGTAGCTCCATGACATGTCTTTCTTTGACATGTCCAGGTCCTGTAGCATGTTGTTTTGTTGCTCCGAAGAGGGCTATATGATCTGAAATTCCAGACAAGTGTTAATTTCACTAAGTCTGAGATCTGTTTTACCATTTGCATTTTTGCCATTCTTGTTTGAACCTGTTAATGGATGATTTGGCCGTAGCTCGATGCTAGACTTTTGTTAAGCTTCTTGAATGCTTCCCTACCATGTATTTTGTTGCCATGTTTGGGTGCTGTAGCATGTTCATTTCGTTGCATTTAGATGCCTACTTGCTGTAAATCGCAGACCGGTGTCATATTTGAATCGCTTGCCATTTCCAAACCGTAACTCCGATTCCGGTGTTCTTTATATCGTTTTCAAGCGATTTCATGTCATCTTTCCAGTGGCACACTTGGTTTTCTAAGTTGAGGCCAGGTTCATGCATTTCCTGTCATATCTTGCATTTTGCATCCCGCATAGCATATCATCATTTCATCCTATTGCTTGTTCTTGCACGTGGTTGATTGTATCCTTGTTGCTTGTTTGTCTTGTTTGGGTAGAGTCGGGAGACAAGTTCGCTAACGAGGAGCCCATTGAGTTTGCTTTCGAGGATCCAGTCAACTCTGACAACTGTGCAGGCAAGATGATCATACCCTCGAAATCACTACTATCTTTGCTATGCTAGTTTGCTCGCTCTTTTGCTATGCCATTGCTACGATGCCTACCACTTGCTTGCAAGCCTCCCAAATTGCCATGTCAAACCTCTAACCCACCATGTCCTAGAAAACCTTGATTGGCTATGCTACCGCTTTGCTCAGCCCCTCTTATAGCATTGGTAGTTGCAGGTGAAGATTGGAGGCCGTTCCTTGTTGGAACATTTATTTACTTGTTGGGATATCATTATATTATCTTGTTATGTTAATGCATCTATATATTTGGTAAAGGGTGGAAGGCTCGGCCTCTCGCCTAGTGTTTTGTTCCACTTTTGCCGCCCTAGTTTCCGTCATATCGGTGTTATGTTCCCGGATTTTTGCGTTCCTTACGCGGTTGGGTTATAATGGGAACCCCTTGATAGTTCGCCTTGATTAAAGCTTTTCCAGCAATGCCCAACCTTGGTCTTACCATTTGCCACCTAGCCTCTTTTTCCCTCGGGTTTCCGGAGCCCGCGGGTCATCTTATTTTAAACCCCCCCGGGCCAGTGCTCCTCTGAGTGTTGGTCCAAACTAGAGTCCTGTGCAGCGCCCACTCGGGGAAACTTGAGGTTTGGTTTTAGTTGTATAGAGCACTCATCTGAGTGTGCCCTAAGAAAGAGATATGTGCAGCTCCTATCGGGATTTGTCGGCACATTCGGGCGGTGTTGCTGGTCTTGTTTTAACCTATCGAAGTGTCTTGAATTACCGAGATACCGAGTCTGATCGGAACGTCTTGGGAGGAGGTCTATTCCTTCGTTGACCGTGAGAGCTTGTCATGGGCTAAGTTGGGACTCCCCTGCAGGGATTGAACTTTCGAAAGCCGTGCCCGTGGTTATGGGCAGATGGGAATTTGTTAATGTCCGGTTGTAGATAACTTGAACCTTAACCTAATTAAAATGAATCAACTTAGTGTGTTACCGTGATGGCTTCTTCTCGGCGGAGTCCGGGAGGTGGACACGGTGTTGGAGTAATGTTTGCGCAGGTTGTTCTCTAGTTTCTCGCTCGTGCTTGCCTTCTCTTCTCGCTCTCTTTTGCGAATAAGTTAGCCACCATACTTGCTAGTCGCTTGCTGCAGCTCCACTCATATTTTACCTTGCCATTCCTATAAGCTTAAATAGTCTTGATCGCGAGGGTGCGAGATTGCTGAGTCCCTATGATAGAGGCAAAGGTGTCCCGTCTTTCGATGAGATGATGGATATCACTTTGGTGGCTGATAGAGGCGAGGGTGTCCCGATCTTTCGATGAGATGATAACTATCGATTTGGTGGAGACGACTTTGACGATCCGACTACAAACGTGCACGACTTTGCGCCTTAGCAATCGCTAAACCAATCTCCTGAGGTTACTGATGATGCCGGAAGCACGGTCAGCCTGACCACGAAGGTCTATTCCTGCAAGCAACCGAAGAACGAGCAAGAATATGATAAATGATGAGGACATCAATACAATTGTTACACCCACAGCCCCTGCTGCTATACATACTGGACCAATTACTAGAGCCCGTGCACGCCAACTAAATTACCAGGTACTTTCGTTTCTTGGTAATGATTCTAATGTTCATGAGAATATGATGCTGCCTAAATTGGATACATTTGTTTTGCTTACAAATGAAGGGCCTAGCTTGGAGAAGGATGAACATTGGAGCAAGAACAAGCATGGAGATGATGGCATGCGCAAGGGGAACAAGAACGGAGTTACAAGTGATGATTTCAGGACTTTGAAGCCACCATAATGGGTGCATGAAGCCTTGGACGAAATATACAAGATGCCACTTCATAAATTTCGTCCCGAGGCTATTTTAGGTGCTGCGTCACCTTATTATTGGGCCAGGCCCATGTAACTTCGAAATACATAAGTATAGGCTATTTTTAGAGTCCGTATGTGTGGGGAAACAAGAGATAGGGTTGATTTCGGACCCCTCCACCAAGGGCCACGAAATTCCCCCCTCTTCCTCCATATATACAGCCCTTAGGGCATCGTTTAGACTTTGGGTTTTGTTTAGATTAAAAGTTCGCCATAGCTGCAACTTCGCGTACTTCGTTTGTGTTCAACGACCAGACAAAGGCGTCACAGAACCCCACCTTGATCAATAAAGCTTTCATCTTATATTTGCAATATCCAGATTGCAATCTCAGTTTCTTGCTTGTTCTTCGTTTGCTCGCAGGAAACAGACCCTCGTGGTCAGGTTGATCGTGCTCCGGCGTGGTCAATAACCTCTCGGAGTTGGTTTAGCGATTGCTAAGGCGCGACGTCCTCGCACGTTCGTAGTCGGATCGTCAAAATCAATTTCCACCAAAGCGAAATCCATCATCTCATCCAAAGACGGGACACCTCCGCCTCTATCAATGCGCCTCCTGCAACAACAAAAGACGAACGGAGCTAGCTGGAATGCATAGCTTGTTAGCACGAAACACAAATCCATCGTTAACGACAAACTTGTTCCACATTCTTCCTTCTTTACAATTCTACATTACATCTTTAAAATCAGCATCATGCACATATTGATCTTTGATGGTCTCCAAACCAAATATTTTGAAGTCAAGTTGTGAAAGCATAGTATAGCGACGAGACAATGCATCAGCAATAACATTTTCTTTTCCCTTCTTGTGTTTAATGACATAAGGGAAAGTCTCAATGAATTCAACCCATTTAGCATGTCTACGATTCAGTTTAGCTTGACTTTTAATATGTTTCAAAGATTCATGATCAGAATGTATAACAAATTCTTTGGGCCATAAATAATGTTGCCATGTTTCTAAAGTCCGAACAAGAGCATATAATTCTTTATCATAAGTAGAATAATTCAGACTAGGCCCACTCAATTTCTCAGAAAAATATGCAACAGGTTTGCCATCTTGTAATAACACACCTCCTAATCCAATTCCACTAGCATCACATTCAAGCTCAAAAGTCTTATTAAAATCAGGAAGTTGGAGTAAAGGAGCATGTGTCAACTTATCTTTCAATACCGTGAAGGCTTCTTCCTGTGCGGTACCCCAAAGAAAAGGCACATCTTTCTTTGTAAGCTCATTGAGAGGTGCAGCAATGGTGCTGAAATCTCTCACAAAACGCCTATAGAATCCAGCGAGGCCAAGGAAACTCCTCACTTGTGTGACCGTTTTGGGCTGCGGCCAACTCTCAATAGCTTCAATCTTGGCTTTATCAACTTCAATTCCCTGTGGAGTAACAACATAGCCAAGAAAAGACACTCGGTCGGTGCAAAAGGTGCACTTCCCAAGGTTACCAAACAAACGTGCATCACGTAGTGCAATAAAAACAACACGTACATGTTCCAAATGTTCCTCCAAAGATCTGCTATAAATCAATATGTCATCAAAGTAAACTACCACAAATCGTCCAATGAAAGCACGTAAAACTTCGTTCATTAATCTCATGAAAGTACTAGGTGCATTAGTTAACCCAAAAGGCATGACTAACCACTCATATAATCCAAACTTAGTTTTAAATGCTGTTTTCCATTCATCTCCCAATTTCATACGAATTTGATGGTAGCCACTACGCAAATCAACTTTGGAGAATATTGTAGAGCCACTCAATTCATCAAGCATATCATCTAGCCTAGGAATAGGATGACGATAACGAATAGTAATATTATTAATGCCTCTACAATCAACACACATACGTGATGTACCATCCTTTTTCGGCACTAGAATAATAGGAACAGCACAAGGACTAAGGGATTCGCGTATATAACCTTTGTCGAGAAGCTCTTGTACTTGACGCATAATCTCCTTCGTCTCCTCTGGATTGGTACGGTATGGTGCACGGTTTGGCAGTGAAGCACCGGGAATTAAGTCAATCTGATGCTCAATCCCTCGAATAGGCGGTAATCTCGGTGGCACGTCTTGGGGAAAAACGTCAGCGAACTCCTGCAAAATGTTAGTGACAGCAGGAGGCAAAGAGGAAGGCACGTCCTCGAATGAAAATAATGCCTCTTTGCACACAAAAGCATAGCAAACAGATTTGCTGAAATCTAGCTCATCAATATCAGATTTGGTGGAAAATAAACATGCACTTTTCAATTTAATTTCAGAAGCAACAATAGATGGTTTATTATTAGGCTTCATTTGTTGCTCAAACTCTTTTGCCACAATCTGATTTTCACTCTTATTCTTCTCCTGTTTTGCTTTATTAGCTCTATTAATATCATCTTTCAAAATGGAATCAGGAGTCATAGGAAGCAAAGTAATATTTTTATCCTTATGAACAAGAGTATAGTGATTGTTTCTACCATGGTGTACAGAATTTTTATCAAATTGCCATGGTCTACCAAGTAATAAGGAACATGCTTGCATAGGTACCACATCACAATCAACATAATCAGCATATGTAGAGATACTAAAATGCACACGAACAGTACGTGTTACCTTAACCTTGCCGCTGTTGTTGAACCATTGGATGTAGTAAGGATGTGGATGTGGTCTTGTGGTGAGAGAAAGCTTCTCCACCATCTCCATGCTAGCCAAGTTGTTGCAGCTCCCTCCGTCTATTATGACGCGCACAGAACGTTCCTTCACAACTCCCTTGGTATGTGATGAGGACATCAATACAATTGTTACACCCACAGCCCCTGCTGCTATACATACTGGACCAATTACTAGAGCTCGTGCACGCCAACTAAATTACCAGGTACTTTCGTTTCTTGGTAATGATTCTAATGTTCATGAGAATATGATGCTGCCTAAATTGGATACATTTGTTTTGCTTACAAATGAAGGGTCTAGCTTGGAGAAGGATGAACATTGGAGCAAGAACAAGCATGGAGATGATGGCATGCGCAAGGGGAACAAGAACGGAGTTACAAGTGATGATTTCAGGACTTTGAAGCCACCATAATGGGTGCATGAAGCCTTGGACGAAATATACAAGATGCCACTTCATAAATTTCGTCCCGAGGCTATTTTAGGTGCTGCGTCACCTTATTATTGGGTCAGGCCCATGTAATTTCGAAATACATAAGTATAGGCTATTTTTAGAGTCCGTATGTGTGGGGAAACAAGAGATAGGGTTGATTTCGGACCCCTCCACCAAGGGCCACGAAATTCCCCCCTCTTCCTCCATATATACAGCCCTTAGGGCATCGTTTAGACTTTGGGTTTTGTTTAGATTAAAAGTTCGCCATAGCTGCAACTTCGCGTACTTCGTTTGTGTTCAACGACCAGACAAATGCGTCACAGAACCCCACCTTGATCAATAAAGCTTTCATCTTATATTCGCAATATCCAGATTGCAATCTCAGTTTCTTGCTTGTTCTTCGTTTGCTCGCAGGAAACAGACCCTCGTGGTCAGGTTGATCGTGCTCCGGCGTGGTCAATAACCTCTCGGAGTTGGTTTAGCGATTGCTAAGGCGCGACGTCCTCGCACGTTCGTAGTCGGATCGTCAAAGTCGACTTCCACCAAAGCGAAATCCATCATCTCATCGAAAGACGGGACACCTCTGCCTCTATCAAGTGGTATCAGATTTCCAGGTTGCTCGGTGAGATTTTATAGTTTTTCGTCGTTTAGATCGAGTCTGTTCTTCATACCTACAGTCCACGAAAAAGCCACACAAAAAAAAAATTAGGGTTAGTTTATCATATCCGAACCAATCTGAGCCTTTGCATAATCTTTTTAGGGTTTTGCTTTGTTGAATTTGCGGTTGCATCGTCGGTCTAGTTGCTGGTTTTAGAGTCTAGTCTTTTAGAGTTTCGAGTTCTGGTCATAAGTTGTCACGCCGCCGCCGCACCATCATCATCGCCCCTGCCATCTACCACCACCGTTTATCCGCCACCGCTTCGAATCCGTATCCATATACCACCACAGCTGTCATATACCACCACCGCTGCCATCTACCACCATATATCCACCACCAATCCGAGTTCTTGTCATATTAGGTTTGTTTTCGAGATCCATCTAGATTCCGATTCGTGTTTCCTTGCCGGAGTAGGTCTCGGCCCAAAATTTTTCGAAAACGCATTTTTCGAAAAAAATTCTGGCTATCCTATTTTTAGGTGTTTCTGAGTGTTTTGAGACAGGTGCCATTATAGGAAGTTTTTTTTGACCCGTTTCCAGTTTTTGAGTCCGGGCAGTCAAAAAAAAATTTAGTCGAAAAAATTTCGTGCCCATCCTGTCAGTTTGAGCTAAGAAGAGTCTTGAGACACTCGCCATTATAGTGATTTTTCGCAAAAAAAAAGCAGCACAAAAAAAAAGAGAGCGCAAAAAAAAGCAGCGCAAAAAAAAAAGAGAGCGCAAAAAAAAAGAGCGAAAAAAAATTCCAGAGTGTGCTTTTCCCTTGTTTACGTGCCGCGCCGTGATTTTGTTAGTGTTCTAGGCTCGCGTCTCTAGCACAGTCTAGCCTAGGACCAGCACAGTACCATCGTTGAGCGTTTATTCAACTTTGCATCTCTGAATTGATTATTGCTGACCCTTTTTGCTACCATATAATAAGCCTTCCCAGCTCCACATACATCTACATCGTGCGTTTGACTCTCCCTGGTAATCGCTCTATCCAAGCTTTGAGAGTTTTTGACTACAACGGTTGCCGATCACCGCCTGCTGCTGGGTAAGAACTGGTAAGAATTTGAGATTTGCTTGCCGGATTTGTGACACCCACCACCACCACTTGTTCGTAGTCTGTAGGATCATATTCTTGTGTGTTTCTATTGCTGCTAACCATGCCAGGATCACAAGCCGACGAGATTGACTGGGAGAATTTATCGAACAAGGAGCTTTATGATAAGTTTCAGCAAATGATGACTGAACAGGTGCAAGATGTGCTGAACAATTTTGAAGAGGCCATGGAGAAGATCACTGGCCTTGAGAAGACGTTCGAAACAAAGCTCGATAACAAGTTTAATGAATTGCTCGCGCGTCTTCCACCACCACCACCCGCTGCACCTAACGCACCTCTCCAACAACAACAACAACGACTACCTCCACGTCGCGAAGCAGACCTCCGCCGAGCAAGCCGTGTTCCTCTTGCGTTTGGCCAAACTGTTGGTGCTGCTGTTGATACTTCTGTGGCTCCTGCTGCTGATGTGGAGGAGGATGATTATGTGGGAGATTATGAGGATGAGGTTGATCAAAATCAACACTACGTGCAGCCACCTGTACCACCACCAGCAGGTTGACCTCAGGTATATATTCGTAATGGTAGGCCTGCACCACCACCTCAGGTACGAGATGATGTCCATATTCCTAAACTGAAATTGAATATTCCACCATTTGAGGGTAGATATGTTCCTGATATATATCTTACTTGGGAGTTAGAAACTGAACAATGATTTACATGTTTACAATATCCTGAGGAGAGACGAGTTGCTGCTGCTGTTTGTGCTTTCACTAGTTTTGCATGTGTATGGTGGTCTGAACATTGTAGATTATATCCTATTCCAACTACTTGGGCTGCTTTGAAAACTGCTATGCGTACGCGTTGGGTTCCAACATATTATCAACGTGAATTGCTTCAAAAATTGCAGCGTTTAAGACAAGGAAAAAATTCCGTAGAAGAATATTATCAGGAATTACAAACTGGCATGATTAGATGTGGTATTGTTGAGGAGAATGAAGCTATGCTTGCACGTTTTCTGGGTGGATTAAATAGAGAGATTCAGACCATTCTAGACTATAAGGAGTATACTAATATCACTCGTCTATTCCATCTTGCTTGTAAAGCTGAACGTGAAGTGCAGGATCGACAAGCATTGGGGCGAACTAACTTTTCTGCAGGCCGACCTTCATCATGGACGCCACGTGCATCTTCTACTTCAACTGCACCAGCACCTCCATCCGGTGCCACCTCCAGCCGTGATACAAGAAAACAGGCACAACCACCATTATCTGCCAAGAGCGCACCTGCGGGGCCTGCACAGCGTTCTTCTTCTTCCATGGCATCAACAGGGCACACAAGTGATATTATTTGTCGTCGTTGTAAGGGAGGAGGTCATTATGCGAGAGAATGCAAATCTCCGCGTGTGATGATTGCTACCGCGGATGGTGGATATGAGTCCGCTAGTGACTATGATGAGGAGACTTTGGCTCTTATTACACGTGAAGAACATGGTGGAGATGATTCTGATCATGAGACGCAATACATGGCTCCTGAAGACGCTGACAGGTATGAATGTTTAGTTGCTCAACGTGTTTTGAGTGTGCAGGTCACACAAGTGAGCAAAATCAGAGGCACAATTTGTTCCATACCAAGGGAGTTGTGAAGGAACGTTCTGTGCGCGTCATAATAGACGGAGGGAGCTGCAACAATTTGGCTAGCATGGAGATGGTGGAGAAGCTTTCTCTCACCACAAGACCACATCCACATCCTTACTACATCCAATGGTTCAACAACAGCGGCAAGGTTAAGGTAACACGTACTGTTCGTGTGCATTTTAGTATCTCTACATATGCTGATTATGTTGATTGTGATGTGGTACCTATGCAAGCATGTTCCTTATTACTTGGTAGACCATGGCAATTTGATAAAAATTCTGTACACCATGGTAGAAACAATCACTATACTCTTGTTCATAAGGATAAAAATATTACTTTGCTTCCTATGACTCCTGATTCCATTTTGAAAGATGATATTAATAGAGCTAATAAAGCACAACAGGAGAAGAATAAGAGTGAAAATCAGATTGTGGCAAAAGAATTTGAGCAACAAATGAAGCCTAATAATAAACCATCTAGTGTTGCTTCTGAAATTAAATTAAAAAGTGCATGTTTATTTGCCACCAAATCTGATATTGATGAGCTAGATTTCAGCAAATCTGTTTGCTATGCTTTTGTGTGCAAAGAGGCATTATTTTCATTCGAGAACGTGCCTTCCTCTTTGCCTCCTGCTGTCACTAACATTTTGCAGGAGTTCGCTGACGTTTTTCCACAAGATGTGCCACCGGGATTACCGCCTATTCGAGGGATTGAGCATCAGATTGACTTAATTCCCGGTGCTTCACTGCCAAACCGTGCACCATACCGTACCAATCCAGAGGAGACGAAGGAGATTATGCGTCAAGTACAAGAGCTTCTCGACAAAGGTTATATACGCGAATCCCTTAGTCCTTGTGCTGTTCCTATTATTCTAGTGCCGAAAAAGGATGGTACATCACGTATGTGTGTTGATTGTAGAGGCATTAATAATATTACTATTCGTTATCGTCATCCTATTCCTAGGCTAGATGATATGCTTGATGAATTGAGTGGCTCTACAATATTCTCCAAAGTTGATTTGCGTAGTGGCTACCATCAAATTCGTATGAAATTGGGAGATGAATGGAAAACAGCATTTAAAACTAAGTTTGGATTATATGAGTGGTTAGTCATGCCTTTTGGGTTAACTAATGCACCTAGTACTTTCATGAGATTAATGAACGAAGTTTTACGTGCTTTCATTGGACGATTTGTGGTAGTTTACTTTGATGACATATTGATTTATAGCAGATCTTTGGAGGAACATTTGGAACATGTACGTGTTGTTTTTATTGCACTACGTGATGCACGTTTGTTTGGTAACCTTGGGAAGTGCACCTTTTGCACCGACCGAGTGTCTTTTCTTGGCTATGTTGTTACTCCACAGGGAATTGAAGTTGATAAAGCCAAGATTGAAGCTATTGAGAGTTGGCCGCAGCCCAAAACGGTCACACAAGTGAGGAGTTTCCTTGGCCTCGCTGGATTCTATAGGCGTTTTGTGAGAGATTTCAGCACCATTGCTGCACCTCTCAATGAGCTTACAAAGAAAGATGTGCCTTTTCTTTGGGGTACCGCACAGGAAGAAGCCTTCACGGTATTGAAAGATAAGTTGACACATGCTCCTTTACTCCAACTTCCTGATTTTAATAAGACTTTTGAGCTTGAATGTGATGCTAGTGGAATTGGATTAGGAGGTGTGTTATTACAAGATGGCAAACCTGTTGCATACTTTTCTGAAAAATTGAGTGGGCCTAGTCTGAATTATTCTACTTATGATAAAGAATTATATGCTCTTGTTCGGACTTCAGAAACATGGAAACATTATTTATGGCCCAAAGAATTTGTTATACATTCTGATCATGAATCTTTGAAACATATTAAAAGTCAAGCTAAACTGAATCGTAGACATGCTAAATGGGTTGAATTCATTGAGACTTTCCCTTATGTCATTAAACACAAGAAGGGAAAAGAAAATGTTATTGCTGATGCATTGTCTCGTCGCTATACTATGCTTTCACAACTTGACTTCAAAATATTTGGTTTAGAGACCATCAAAGATCAATATGTGCATGATGCTGATTTTAAAGATGTAATGCAGAATTGTAAATAAGGAAGAATGTGGAACAAGTTTGTCGTTAACGATGGATTTGTGTTTCGTGCTAACAAGCTATGCATTCCAGCTAGCTCCGTTCGTCTTTTGTTGTTGCAGGAGGCGCATGGAGGAGGATTAATGGGACACTTTGGCGTGAAGAAGACGGAGGACGTACTTGCTACACATTTCTTTTGGCCAAAGATGAGACGGGATGTTGAGCGTTTTATTGCTCGATGCACTACATGTCAAAAAGCTAAGTCACGACTCAATCCTCATGGTTTATATATGCCTTTGCCTGTACCTAGTGTTCCTTGGGAGGATATATCTATGGACTTTGTTTTAGGTTTACCTCGAACAAAGAAGGGGCGGGATAGCATATTTGTTGTCGTGGATAGATTCTCGAAAATGGCACACTTTATACCATGTCATAAAAGCGATGATGCTGTTAATGTTGCTGATTTGTTCTTTCGTGAAATTATTCGCTTGCATGGTGTGCCAAATACTATTATTTCAGATCGTGATACTAAATTTCTTAGCCACTTTTGGAGATGTTTATGGGCTAAGTTGGGGACTAAACTGCTTTTTAGTACTACTTGTCACCCCCAAACTGATGGACAAACTGAAGTAGTCAATAGAACGTTGTCTACTATGCTTAGGGCTGTTTTGAAGAATAATAAGAAAATGTGGGAGGAATGCTTGCCTCATATTGAATTTGCTTATAATCGTTCATTGCATTCTACTACTAAGATGTGCCCTTTTGAAGTTGTGTATGGTTTCCTACCTCGTGCACCTATTGATTTGTTGCCTCTTCCATCTTCGGATTTTGGGGTTAGTCCCACTTTTAACATTGCAGATTTGAAGCCTTATTTGGGTGACGAAGATGAACTTCCGTCGAGGACGACTTCATTTCAAGAAGGGGAGGATGATGAGGACATCAATACAATTGTTACACCCACAGCCCCTGCTGCTATACATACTGGACCAATTACTAGAGCTCGTGCACGCCAACTAAATTACCAGGTACTTTCGTTTCTTGGTAATGATTCTAATGTTCATGAGAATATGATGCTGCCTAAATTGGATACATTTGTTTTGCTTACAAATGAAGGGCCTAGCTTGGAGAAGGATGAACATTGGAGCAAGAACAAGCATGGAGATAATGGCATGCGCAAGGGGAACAAGAACGGAGTTACAAGTGATGATTTCAGGACTTTGAAGCCACCATAATGGGTGCATGAAGCCTTGGACGAAATATACAAGATGCCACTTCATAAATTTCGTCCCGAGGCTATTTTAGGTGCTGCGTCACCTTATTATTGGGCCAGGCCCATGTAATTTTGAAATACATAAGTATAGGCTATTTTTAGAGTCCGTATGTGTGGGGAAACAAGAGATAGGGTTGATTTCGGACCCCTCCACCAAGGGCCACGAAATTCCCCCCTCTTCCTCCATATATACAGCCCTTAGGGCATCGTTTAGACTTTGGGTTTTGTTTAGATTAAAAGTTCGCCATAGCTGCAACTTCGCGTACTTCGTTTGTGTTCAACGACCAGACAAAGGCGTCACAGAACCCCACCTTGATCAATAAAGCTTTCATCTTATATTCGCAATATCCAGATTGCAATCTCAGTTTCTTGCTTGTTCTTCGTTTGCTCGCAGGAAACAGACCCTCGTGGTCAGGTTGATCGTGCTCCGGCGTGGTCAATAACCTCTCGGAGTTGGTTTAGCGATTGCTAAGGCGCGACGTCCTCGCACGTTCGTAGTCGGATCGTCAAAGTCGACTTCCACCAAAGCGAAATCCATCATCTCATCGAAAGACGGGACACCTCTGCCTCTATCAATAAAGCAATCTGAATATTGCAAATATATATGAGGTATTGATAATGGTGGGGATCCGTAAGCGGTCTTGGTCTGGTCGTTGGACACAAACGAAGTACACGAAGTTGCAATGGCTAACTTTTAACTAAACAAATCCCAAGGAAAAGCTACTAGATGGATCTACTTATATAGGAGCATGGGGTGGCGGCCAAGGAGGTGGGAGGACGTCCCAAGGCAGCCTAAAACTAAATCTAGGTCGTACAAGGCCAATGGGCCCAAGTGGAGGTGATGTAACACCTTTGGACTTGTAGTTTGACTCGGATTCTGCTGCAGCATCAGATTGTTTCAAGGCGAGGGTGTCCCGATCTTTCGATGAGATGATAACTATCGATTTGGTGGAGACGACTTTGACGATCCGACTACAAACGTGCACGACGTTGCGACTTAGCAATCGCTAAACCAATCTCCTGAGGTTACTGATGATGCCGGAAGCACGGTCAGCCTGACCACGAAGGTCTATTCCTGCAAGCAACTGAAGAACGAGCAAGAATATGATAAAGCAATCTGAATATTGCAAATATATATGAGGTATTGATAATGGTGGGGATCCGTAAGCGGTCTTGGTCTGGTCGTTGGACACAAACGAAGTACACGAAGTTGCAATGGCTAATTTTTAACTAAACAAATCCCAAGGAAAAGCTACTAGATGGATCTACTTATATAGGAGCAAGGGGTGGCGGCCAAGGAGGTGGGAGGATGTCCCAAGGCAGCCTAAAACTAAATCTAGGTCGTACAAGGCCAATGGGCCCAAGTGGAGGTGATGTAACACATTTGGACTTGTAGTTTGACTCGGATTCTGCTGCAGCATCAGATTGTTTCGTCCACAACTCAACGCTCCGGACGAATTTGAAGTTGATTCCAATTGTATTGGAAAGTGCACGAAATCTAGTTTCCAACAAAAAAAGAATCACCCAATTCGGAGTCCGTATGAAAAACTTGTGTGCGTTTTGAGTCAGGTGTGTCTGTGCAGTCCGAATCTGAATCCAGAACGTCAGAGACTTGGACTCTATCTTCTCTTGGGCCAAAAGTGACGTGAGAGAACTTTTTGGACAGCAAATAAACATCTCTTTCTTCCTTATCATCATATGTGGATTGTACAAATGTCCCATACACCTGCAATTAGACAAAACACAAAAGTGTGTGAAGTATTTTTGTTCTGGATAACATAAATAGATTATTGAATAGTTTGCACTAGAAATCACCTGACAAATATGCATATATGCAATATTTTTGGTCATATCCAAGGTAGTCATGTCCTCATCATCCTCCCCTTCTTGAAAATAAAGCCGTCCTCGGCGTTGCTTAATCTGAAATGTGGCTAACAAAAGAGACAAGGTGTACATGTTGTATATGTATATGTCATCCATTTTTACTTCCCTTGATTTTTGCATATATGACACATGAATAGATGAGTAACTTGCATAGTTCATAAAATCTAAAGCCAAAAAATTAGCACAAGAAGTAGAAGGCATGAAAATATTGCAACTCAGTTTGCACGTATAAGTGAAGCTCTTATTCATTTCAAAAGATTGACAATGTTCATCATTAAACCATCCCAATATTGGTGAATAAACCTTACTTGCATCAAATTTACATGCTACAACATGCTTAAATAAGCAAACATGCAATAAGTCATTCAACACAGAATCATCACCAAGATTAGAGGTCATATCAAAATGATTAAACATTGGTTCTTTTGCATCAATAGTTAATTCAATGGGTGCACTCAAAATTGTTGGTATTTCAGTTGTTTGATCACATGGCAAAGTCAAATTATCAACGTAGTCCTCTAAAATAGGTGGTGTGATCAAAGTAGTGGGTAGCTCATCAGATGGTGCATTCAAATTGACAAGGCATTCATCATTCTCATGTAGAGATGGAAGATCAGTACCTTTGTCATTACCTCTTATGATCAACTCAGATGATGTAGCCACTCTCGGGGGCGATGTGTCACATGGTGGAGGTGATGTAGTCCTGACACCAACGGATGTGGTTGTCATAGTATGCCTAGTAGTTGAAGGAACAATCATATCAACTCTTGGAATGTGCACCGTGCGCTTGTTCTCCTCGTGGCCAACACGTCGTTTTATTTCCTGTTCAGCTTTGCAAGCAAGATGAAACAAATGGTCCATAGGATAACACTCTTCATGAATTAGTATCTCTTGAATATCACGGTTTAATCCTCCCCAAAATCTATCCATAAAATCATCTTCACTTTCTTCTAAAGAGGAATGCAACAAGGTAGTTTGTAAATCATCATAATATTTTGTTACAGTTTCACTACCTTGTTTTAAGTGTTGCAACTTCTTAATCATGTCACGAGTATAATAAGCAGGGACGAAAGTATGTCGCATGGCAAGTTTCAAACCATCCCAAGTAGTAGGTATATAATCAGGGTGTAACCGACAATATTCACTCCACCAAACCAAAGCATAACCAGTGAAAGAACCAACCGCAACCTTAACCTTTTTATGTTCATCGAAATTATGGGAAGCAAATATATTTTTTATGTCAAACTCCCATTCAATATATAAAGCAGGTTTAAAACGGCCATTAAATGGTGGTATAGATACATTAACCTGATCATGTGCATTTGGATGTTTGTGCACCTCTCGTGACGGTTGTGGTATTTGCAAAGGTGGTGGCACGTCTCCCGCGATCGACAAAGCCCATGAATTGACTCTGGATCCTGTCATGATTAGTAGAACAAGAAACAAAACCCAAAAATAATGTTCCTATAACTACTAGGATGTGGTGGTAAAACGCTCACAGTAAAGCAAATATCAATGTCTTACAAGTTCTTACCATGCAGCAGGCGGTGATCGGCAACCAGCGGTGTCAAGTAACTCCGAATATTGAGTAAAGCGATTGCCAGGGGAGCGTACGTATACACGGTGTAGAAATATGTGGAGCTGGGTTGGCTATATATGGTAGCAAAAGATTAGCAATAATCAATTCTGATGAGGACATCAATACAATTGTTACACCCACAGCCCCTGCTGCTATACATACTGGACCAATTACTAGAGCTCGTGCACGCCAACTAAATTACCAGGTACTTTCGTTTCTTGGTAATGATTCTAATGTTCATGAGAATATGATGCTGCCTAAATTGGATACATTTGTTTTGCTTACAAATGAAGGGCCTACCTTGGAGAAGGATGAACATTGGAGCAAGAACAAGCATGGAGATGATGGCATGCGCAAGGGGAACAAGAACGGAGTTACAAGTGATGATTCCAGGACTTTGAAGCCACCATAATGGGTGCATGAAGCCTTGGACGAAATATACAAGATGCCACTTCATAAATTTCGTCCCGAGGCTATTTTAGGTGCTGCGTCACCTTATTATTGGGCCAGGCCCATGTAATTTCGAAATACATAAGTATAGGCTATTTTTAGAGTCCGTATGTGTGGGGAAACAAGAGATAGGGTTGATTTCTGACCCCTCCACCAAGGGCCACGAAATTCCCCCCTCTTCCTCCATATATACAGCCCTTAGGGCATCGTTTAGACTTTGGGTTTTGTTTAGATTAAAAGTTCGCCATAGCTGCAACTTCGCGTACTTCGTTTGTGTTCAACGACCAGACAAAGGCGTCACAGAACCCCACCTTGATCAATAAAGCTTTCATCTTATATTCGCAATATCCAGATTGCAATCTTAGTTTCTTGCTTGTTCTTCGTTTGCTCGCAGGAAACAGACCCTCGTGGTCAGGTTGATCGTGCTCCGGCGTGGTCAATAACCTCTCGGAGTTGGTTTAGCGATTGCTAAGGCGCGACGTCCTCGCACGTTCGTAGTCGGATCGTCAAAGTCGACTTCCACCAAAGCGAAATCCACCATCTCATCGAAAGACGGGACACCTCCATCTCTATCAAGTGGTATCAGAGCCAGGTTTTGCTTTGTTGAATTTGCGGTTGCATCGTCGTGTCTAGTTGCTGGTCTTAGAGTCTAGTCTTTTAGAGTTTCGAGTTCTGGTCATAAGTTGTCACGCCGCCGCCGCACCATCATCATCGCCCCTGCCATCCACCACCACCGCACCGAATCCGTATCCATATACCACCACCAATCCGTGTCCATATACCACCACCGATCCATATCCATATACTACCACCAGTACCACCACCGCTGCCATATACCACCACCATATATCCACCACCAATCCGAGTTCTTTGCTTATTAGGTTTGTTTTCGGGATCCATCTAGATTCCGATTTGTGTTTCCTTGCCGGAGTAGGTTTCGGAATTTTTTTTTCGAAAATCAGCAACATTAACAACATCATCGCTTTTATGACATGGTATAAAGTGTGCCATTTTCGAGAATCTATCCACGACAACAAATATGCTATCCCTCCCCTTCTTTGTTCGAGGTAAACCTAAAACAAAGTCCATAGATATATCCTCCCAAGGAACACTAGGTACAGGCAAAGGCATATATAAACCATGAGGATTGAGTCGTGACTTAGCTTTTTGACATGTAGTGCAGCGAGCAATAAAACGCTCAACATCCCGTCTCATCTTTGGCCAAAAGAAATGTGTAGCAAGTACGTCCTCCGTCTTCTTCACGCCAAAGTGTCCCATTAATCCTCCTCCATGCGCCTCCTGCAACAACAAAAGACGAACGGAGCTAGCTGGAATGCATAGCTTGTTAGCACGAAACACAAATCCATCGTTAACAACAAACTTGTTCCACATTCTTCCATCTTTACAATTCTGCATTACATCTTTAAAATCAGCATCATGCACATATTGATTTTTGATGGTCTCCAAACCAAATATTTTGAAGTCAAGTTGTGAAAGCATAGTATAGCGACGAGACAATGCATCAGCAATAACATTTTCTTTTCCCTTCTTGTGTTTAATGACATAAGGAAAAGTCTCAATGAATTCAACCCATTTAGCATGTCTACGATTCAGTTTAGCTTGACTTTTAATATGTTTCAAAGATTCATGATCAGAATGTATAACAAATTCTTTGGGCCATAAATAATGTTGCCATGTTTCTAAAGTCCGAACAAGAGCATATAATTCTTTATCATAAGTAGAATAATTCAGACTAGGCCCACTCAATTTTTCAGAAAAGTATGCAACAGGTTTGCCATCTTGTAATAACACACCTCCTAATCCAATTCCACTAGCATCACATTCAAGCTCAAAAGTCTTATTAAAATCAGGAAGTTCGAGTAAAGGAGCATGTGTCAACTGATCTTTCAATACCGTGAAGGCTTCTTCCTATGCGGTACCCCAAAGAAAAGGCACATCTTTCTTTGTAAGCTCATTGAGAGGTGCAGCAATGGTGCTGAAATCTCTCACAAAACGCCTATAGAATCCAGCGAGGCCAAGCAAACTCCTCACTTGTGTGACCGTTTTGGGCTGCGGCCAACTCTCAATAGCTTCAATCTTGGCTTTATCAACTTCAATTCCCTGTGGAGTAACAACATAGCCAAGAAAAGATACTCGGTCGGTGCAAAAGGTGCACTTCCCAAGGTTACCAAACAAACGTGCATCACGTAGAGCAATAAAAACAGCACGTAAATGTTCCAAATGTTCTTCCAAAGATCTGCTATAAATCAATATGTCATCAAAGTAAACTACCACAAATCGTCCAATGAAAGCACGTAAAACTTCGTTCATTAATCTCATGAAAGTACTAGGTGCATTAGTTAACCCAAAAGGCATGACTAACCACTCATATAATCCAAACTTAGTTTTAAATGCTGTTTTCCATTCATCTCCCAATTTCATACGAATTTGATGGTAGCCACTACGCAAATCAACTTTGGAGAATATTGTAGAGCCACTCAATTCATCAAGCATATCATCTAGCCTAGGAATAGGATGACGATAACGAATAGTAATATTATTAATGCCTCTACAATCAACACAAAAGCATAGCAAACAGATTTGCTGAAATCTAGCTCATCAATATCAGATTTGGTGGCAAATAAACATGCACTTTTCAATTTAATTTCAGAAGCAACACTAGATGGTTTATTATTAGGCTTCATTTGTTGCTCAAATTCTTTTGCCACAATCTGATTTTCACTCTTATTCTTCTCCTGTTGTGCTTTATTAGCTCTATTAATATCATCTTTCAAAATGGAATCAGGAGTCATAGGAAGCAAAGTAATATTTTTATCCTTATGAACAAGAGTATAGTGATTGTTTCTACCATGGTGTACAGAATTTTTATCAAATTGCCATGGTCTACCAAGTAATAAGGAACATGCTTGCATAGGTACCACATCACAATCAACATAATCAGCATATGTAGAGATACTAAAATGCACACGAACAGTACGTGTTACCTTAACCTTGCCGCTGTTGTTGAACCATTGGATGTAGTAAGGATGTGGATGTGGTCTTGTGGTGAGAGAAAGCTTCTCCACCATCTCCATGCTAGCCAAGTTGTTGCAGCTCCCTCCGTCTATTATGACGCGCACAGAACGTTCCTTCACAACTCCCTTGGTATGGAACAAATTGTGCCTCTGATTTTGCTCAGCTTGTGTGACCTGCACACTCAAAACACGTTGAGCAACTAAACATTCATACCTGTCAGCGTCTTCAGGAACCATGTATTGCGTCTCATGATCAGAATCATCTCCACCATGTTCTTCACGTGTAATAAGAGCCAATGTCTCCTCATCATAGTCACTAGCGGACTCATATCCACCATCCGCAGTAGCAATCATCACACGCGGAGATTTGCATTCCCTCGCATAATGACCTCCTCCCTTACAACGACGACAAATAATATCACTTGTGTGCCCTGTTGATGCCATGGAAGAAGAAGAACGCTGTGCAGGCCCCGCAGGTGTGCTCTTGGCAGATAATGGTGGTTGTGCCTGTTTTCTTGTATCACGGCTGGAGGTGGCACTGGATGGAGGTGCTGGTGCAGTTGAAGTAGAAGATGCACGTGGTGTCCATGATGAAGGTCGGCCTGCAGAAAAGTTAGTTCGCCCCAATGCTTGTCGATCCTGCACTTCACGTTCAGCTTTACAAGCAAGATGGAATAAACGAGTGATATTAGTATACTCCTTATAGTCTAGAATGGTCTGAATCTCTCTATTTAATCCACCCAGAAAACGTGCAAGCATAGCTTCATTCTCCTCAACAATACCACATCTAATCATGCCAGTTTGTAATTCCTGATAATATTCTTCTACAGAATTTTTTCCTTGTCTTAAACGCTGCAATTTTTGAAGCAATTCACGTTGATAATATGGTGGAACCCAACGCGTACGCATAGCAGTTTTCAAAGCAGCCCAAGTAGTTGGAATAGGATATAATCTACAATGTTCAGACCACCATACACATGCAAAACTAGTGAAAGCACAAACAGCAGCAGCAACTCGTCTCTCCTCAGGATATTGTAAACATGTAAATCGTTGTTCAGTTTCTAACTCCCAAGTAAGATATATATCAGGAACATATCTACCCTCAAATGGTGGAATATTCAATTTCAGTTTAGGAATATCTACCCTTAATCATGTCACGAGTATAATAAGCAGGGACGAAAGTATGTCGCATGGCAAGTTTCAAATCATCCCAAGTAGTAGGTATATAATCAGGGTGTAACCGACAATATTCACTCCACCAAACCAAAGCATAACCAGTGAAAGAACCAACCGCAACCTTAACCTTTTGATGTTCATCGAAATTATGGGAAGCAAATATATTTTTTATGTCGAACTCCCATTCAATATATAAAGCAGGTTTAAAACGGCCATTAAATGGTGGTATAGATACATTAACCTGATCATGTGCATTTGGATGTTTGTGCACCTCTCGTGACGGTTGTGGTATTTGCAAAGGTGGTGGCACGTCTCCCGCGATCGACAAAGCCCATGAATTGACTCTGGATCCTGTCATGATTAGTAGAACAAGAAACAAAACCCAAAAATAATGTTCCTATAACTACTAGGATGTGGTGGTAAAACGCTCACAGTAAAGCAAATATCAATGTCTTACAAGTTCTTACCATGCAGCAGGCGGTGATCGGCAACCAGCGATGTCAAGTAACTCCGAATATTGAGTAAAGCGATTGCCAGGGGAGCGTACGTATACACGGTGTAGAAATATGTGGAGCTGGGTTGGCTATATATGGTAGCAAAAGATTAGCAATAATCAATTCAAAGATGCAATGTTGAATAAATGCTCAACAACGGTACTGTGCTGGTCCTAGGCTAGACCAAACTAGAGACGCGAGCCTAGAACACTAATGAGGTCACATCGTAGCACAACTAGCATCAATAAAGGAAATGAAGTAGCTCTGGACAGCAAGATATAAGTGAAGATCACAATAGCAGTAGACCTATTTAGAAGCTGATGTTGAGGTGCCAAATACTGAACTAGCTTCTGCAACTATTTAGATGCGGCTCGTCGCTAGCTTTCATTTGAGTACTCGCGGAGCCAAAACATACTTCATATGAGGAAGTTATGCCTGTTTTACTGAACAGTGCACAAAACAGATTCCAATCCGAATTCAACTACGAGATTGAGTCTAGATAGATCCGAATTTTGTTTTTTTTTCTCCTCTCTTTTTTTCTCACACTTTTTTCTTTTCCTTTTTTTTCTCTGACTTTTTTTTACTTTTTTTTCTCTCGTTTTTTTCTCTATCTTTTTTTTCTCTCTCCCTCTTTCCAAAACAAACTAGATAAGATGTAGATTGGATCAAGCGAAGATGGGAACGATCTCAACTATGATTATGACAATGAACGGTGGGTAGCACGTGGAGGAAATTGATGGATGGGTGGTGGACAGCGGAAGGGATAACGATGCAGCGGCGACGTGACTAATGTGAACAGAACTCGAAACCCTAAACGACCTAGACACTAAGACCAGCAACTCGACACGACGATGCAACCGATAATTCAACTATGCAAGCAATAAAAAGAAAATTGCAAAGGCTCAGACTGGCTTGGACAAAGGATGAATAGATCTAACTCTTTTTTGTGGATTTTTCTTGGACAATAGGTAAGAAAATAAATCTAATCTAGGAAAACTGGAAATTCTCACCGAGCAACCTGAAAACTGATACCACTTGATAGAGGCGAGGGTGTCCCGATCTTTCGATGAGATGATAACTATCGATTTGGTGGAGACGACTTTGACGATCCGACTACAAACGTGCACGACGTTGCGCCTTAGCAATCGCTAAACCAATCTCCTGAGGTTACTGATGATGCCGGAAGCACGGTCAGCCTGACCACGAAGGTCTATTCCTGCAAGCAACCGAAGAACGAGCAAGAATATGATAAAGAAATCTGAATATTCCAAATATATATGAGGTATTGATAATGGTGGGGATCCGTAAGCGGTCTTGGTCTGGTCGTTGGACACAAACGAAGTACACGAAGTTGCAATGGCTAATTTTTAACCAAACAAATCCCAAGGAAAAGCTACTAGATGGATCTACTTATATAGGAGCAAGGGGTGGCGGCCAAGGAGGTGGGAGGACGTCCCAAAGCAGCCTAAAACTAAATCTAGGTCGTACAAGGCCAATGGGCCCAAGTGGAGGTGATGTAACACCTTTGGACTTGTAGTTTGACTCGGATTCTGCTGCAGCATCAGATTGTTTCGTCTACAACTCAACGCTCCGGACGAATTTGAAGGTGATTCCAATTGGGTTGGAAAGTGCACGAAATCTAGTTTCCAACAAAAAAAGGATCACCCAATTCGGAGTCTGTATGAAAAACTTGTGTGCGTTTTGAGTCAGGTGTGTCTGTGCAGTCCGAATCTAAATCCAGAACGTGAGAGACTTGGACTCTATCTTCTCTTGGGCCAAAAGTGATGTGAGAGAACTTTTTGGACAGCAAATAAACATCTCTTTCTTCCTTATCATCATATGTGGATTGTACAAATGTCCCATACACCTACAATTAGACAAAACACAAAAGTGTGTGAAGTATTTTTGTTCTGGATAACATAAATAGATTATTGAATAGTTTGCACTAGAAATCACCTGACAAATATGCATATATGCAATATTTTTGGTCATATCCAAGGTAGTCATGTCCTCATCAGTGGCAGTCGACTTTGACGATCCGACTACCAACTCCGAGAGGTTATTGACCACGCCGGAGCACGATCAACCTGACCACGAGGGTCTGTTTCCTGCGAGCAAACGAAGAACAAGCAAGAAACTGAGATTGCAATCTGGATATTGCGAATATAAGATGAAAGCTTTATTGATCAAGGTGGGGTTCTGTGACGCCTTTGTCTGGTCGTTGAACACAAACGAAGTACGCGAAGTTGCAGCTATGGCGAACTTTTAATCTAAACAAAACCCAAAGTCTAAACGATGCCCTAAGGGCTGTATATATGGAGGAAGAGGGGGGAATTTCGTGGCCCTTGGTGGAGGGGTCCGAAATCAACCCTATCTCTTGTTTCCCCACACATACGGACTCTAAAAATAGCCTATACTTATGTATTTCGAAATTACATGGGCCTGGCCCAATAATAAGGTGACGCAGCACCTAAAATAGCCTCGGGATGAAATTTAGGAAGTGGCATCTTGTATATTTCGTCCAAGGCTTCATGCACCCATTATGGTGGCTTCAAAGTCCTGAAATCATCACTTGTAACTCCGTTCTTGTTCCCCTTGCGCATGCCATCATCTCCATGCTTGTTCTTGCTCCAATGTTCATCCTTCTCCAAGCTAGGCCCTTCATTTGTAAGCAAAACAAATGTATCCAATTTAGGCAGCATCATATTCTCATGAACATTAGAATCATTACCAAGAAACGAAAGTACCTGGTAATTTAGTTGGCGTGCACGAGCTCTAGTAATTGGTCCAGTATGTATAGCAGCAGGGGCTGTGGGTGTAACAATTGTATTGATGTCCTCATCATCCTCCCCTTCTTTAAATGAAGTCGTCCTCGACGGAAGTTCATCTTCCTCACCCAAATAAGGCTTCAAATCTGCAATGTTAAAAGTGGGACTAACCCCAAAATCTGCAGGCAGCTCAAGTTTATATGCATTGTCATTTATTTTCTCTAACACCTTAAAGGGACCATCAGCACGTGGCATTAACTTTGATTTGTGCAAATCAGGAAATCTATCCTGACGCAAATGTAACCAAACAAGATCTCCAGGTGCAAACACAACATGTTTTCTACCCTTATCTCCAGCAAGTTTATATTTAGCATTCATACGCTCAATGTTTTCCTTAGTTAACTCATGCATTTTTAAAATCAATTCAGCACGTTGTTTAGCATCAAAATTAACCTTCTCCGAAGATGGAAGAGGCAACAAATCAATAGGTGCACGAGGTAGGAAACCATACACAACTTCAAAAGGGCACATCTTAGTAGTAGAATGCAATGAACGATTATAAGCAAATTCAATATGAGGCAAGCATTCCTCCCACATTTTCTTATTATTCTTCAAAACAGCCCTAAGCATAGTAGACAACGTTCTATTGACTACTTCAGTTTGTCCATCAGTTTGGGGGTGACAAGTACTACTAAAAAGCAGTTTAGTCCCCAACTTAGCCCATAAACATCTCCAAAAGTGGCTAAGAAATTTAGTATCACGATCTGAAACAATAGTATTTGGCACACCATGCAAGCGAATAATTTCACGAAAGAACAAATCAGCAACATTAACAGCATCATCGCTTTTATGACATGGTATAAAGTGTGCCATTTTCGAGAATCTATCCACGACAACAAATATGCTATCCCTCCCCTTCTTTGTTCGAGGTAAACCTAAAACAAAGTCCATAGATATATCCTCCCAAGGAACACTAGGTACAGGCAAAGGCATATATAAACCATGAGGATTGAGTCGTGACTTAGCTTTTTGACATGTAGTGATAGAGGCAAAGGTGTCCCGTCTTTCGATGAGATGGTGGATTTCGCTTTGGTGGAAGTCGACTTTGACGATCCGACTACGAACGTGCGAGGACGTCGCGCCTTAGCAATCGCTAAACCAACTCCGAGAGGTTATTGACCACGCCGGAGCACGATCAACCTGACCACGAGGGTCTGTTTCCTGCGAGCAAACGAAGAACAAGCAAGAAACTAAGATTGCAATCTGGATATTGCGAATATAAGATGAAAGCTTTATTGATCAAGGTGGGGTTCTGTGACGCCTTTGTCTGGTCGTTGAACACAAACGAAGTACGCGAAGTTGCAGCTATGGCGAACTTTTAATCTAAACAAAACCCAAAGTCTAAACGATGCCCTAAGGGTTGTATATATGGCGGAAGAGGGGGGGAATTTCGTGGCCCTTGGTGGAGGGGTCCGAAATCAACCCTATCTCTTGTTTCCCCACACATACGGACTCTAAAAATAGCCTATACTTATGTATTTCGAAATTACATGGGCCTGGCCCAATAATAAGGTGACGCAGCACCTAAAATAGCCTCGGGACGAAATTTATGAAGTGGCATCTTGTATATTTCGTCCAAGGCTTCATGCACCCATTATGGTGGCTTCAAAGTCCTGAAATCATCACTTGTAACTCCGTTCTTGTTCCCCTTGCGCATGCCATCATCTCCATGCTTGTTCTTGCTCCAATGTTCATCCTTCTCCAAGCTAGGCCCTTCATTTGTAAGCAAAACAAATGTATCCAATTTAGGCAGCATCATATTCTCATGAACATTAGAATCATTACCAAGAAACGAAAGTACCTGGTAATTTAGTTGGCGTGCACGAGCTCTAGTAATTGGTCCAGTATGTATAGCAGCAGGGGCTGTGGGTGTAACAATTGTATTGATGTCCTCATCATGGTGTGCCAAATACTATTGTTTCAGATCGTGATACTAAATTTCTTAGCCACTTTTGGAGATGTTTATGGGCTAAGTTGGGGACTAAACTGCTTTTTAGTACTACTTGTCACCCCCAAACTGATGGACAAACTGAAGTAGTCAATAGAACGTTGTCTACTATGCTTAGGGCTGTTTTGAAGAATAATAAGAAAATGTGGGAGGAATGCTTGCCTCATATTGAATTTGCTTATAATCGTTCATTGCATTCTACTACTAAGATGTGCCCTTTTGAAGTTGTGTATGGTTTCCTACCTCGTGCACCTATTGATTTGTTGCCTCTTCCATCTTCGGAGAAGGTTAATTTTGATGCTAAACAACGTGCTGAATTGATTTTAAAAATGCATGAGTTAACTAAGGAAAACATTGAGCGTATGAATGCTAAATATAAACTTGCTGGAGATAAGGGTAGAAAACATGTTGTGTTTGCACCTGGAGATCTTGTTTGGTTACATTTGCGTAAGGATAGATTTCCTGATTTGCGCAAGTCAAAGCTAATGCCACGTGCTGATGGTCCCTTTAAGGTGTTAGAGAAAATAAATGATAATGCATATAAACTTGAGCTGCCTGCAGATTTTGGGGTTAGGCCCACTTTTAACATTGCAGATTTGAAGCCTTATTTGGGTGAGGAAGATGAACTTCCGTCGAGGACGACTTCATTTCAAGAAGGGGAGGATGATGAGGACATCAATACAATTGTTACACCCACAGCCCCTGCTGCTATACATACTCGACCAATTACTAGAGCTCGTGCACGCCAACTAAATTACCAGGTACTTTCGTTTCTTGGTAATGATTCTAATGTTCATGAGAATATGATGCTGCCTAAATTGGATACATTTGTTTTGCTTACAAATGAAGGGCCTAGCTTGGAGAAGGATGAACATTGGAGCAAGAACAAGCATGGAGATGATGGCATGCGCAAGGGGAACAAGAACGGAGTTACAAGTGATGATTTCAGGACTTTGAAGCCACCATAATGGGTGCATGAAGCCTTGGACGAAATATACAAGATGCCACTTCATAAATTTCGTCCCGAGGCTATTTTAGGTGCTGTGTCACCTTATTTTTGGGCCAGGCCCATGTAATTTCGAAATACATAAGTATAGGCTATTTTTAGAGTCCGTATGTGTGGGGAAACAAGAGATAGGGTTGATTTCGGACCCCTCCACCAAGGGCCACGAAATTCCCCCCTCTTCCTCCATATATACAGCCCTTAGGGCATCGTTTAGACTTTGGGTTTTGTTTAGATTAAAAGTTCGCCATAGCTGCAACTTCGCGTACTTCGTTTGTGTTCAACGACCAGACAAAGGCGTCACAGAACCCCACCTTGATCAATAAAGCTTTCATCTTATATTCGCAATATCCAGATTGCAATCTTAGTTTCTTGCTTGTTCTTCGTTTGCTCGCAGGAAACAGACCCTCGTGGTCAGGTTGATCGTGCTCCGGCGTGGTCAATAACCTCTCGGAGTTGGTTTAGCGATTGCTAAGGCGCGACGTCCTCGCACGTTCGTAGTCGGATCGTCAAAGTCGACTTCCACCAAAGCGAAATCCACCATCTCATCGAAAGACGGGACACCTCCATCTCTATCAAGTGGTATCAGAGCCAGGTTTTGCTTTGTTGAATTTGCGGTTGCATCGTCGTGTCTAGTTGCTGGTCTTAGAGTCTAGTCTTTTAGAGTTTCGAGTTCTGGTCATAAGTTGTCACGCCGCCGCCGCACCATCATCATCGCCCCTGCCATCCACCACCACCGCACCGAATCCGTATCCATATACCACCACCAATCCGTGTCCATATACCACCACCGATCCATATCCATATACTACCACCAGTACCACCACCGCTGCCATATACCACCACCATATATCCACCACCAATCCGAGTTCTTTGCTTATTAGGTTTGTTTTCGGGATCCATCTAGATTCCGATTTGTGTTTCCTTGCCGGAGTAGGTTTCGGAATTTTTTTTTCGAAAATCAGCAACATTAACAACATCATCGCTTTTATGACATGGTATAAAGTGTGCCATTTTCGAGAATCTATCCACGACAACAAATATGCTATCCCTCCCCTTCTTTGTTCGAGGTAAACCTAAAACAAAGTCCATAGATATATCCTCCCAAGGAACACTAGGTACAGGCAAAGGCATATATAAACCATGAGGATTGAGTCGTGACTTAGCTTTTTGACATGTAGTGCAGCGAGCAATAAAACGCTCAACATCCCGTCTCATCTTTGGCCAAAAGAAATGTGTAGCAAGTACGTCCTCCGTCTTCTTCACGCCAAAGTGTCCCATTAATCCTCCTCCATGCGCCTCCTGCAACAACAAAAGACGAACGGAGCTAGCTGGAATGCATAGCTTGTTAGCACGAAACACAAATCCATCGTTAACAACAAACTTGTTCCACATTCTTCCATCTTTACAATTCTGCATTACATCTTTAAAATCAGCATCATGCACATATTGATTTTTGATGGTCTCCAAACCAAATATTTTGAAGTCAAGTTGTGAAAGCATAGTATAGCGACGAGACAATGCATCAGCAATAACATTTTCTTTTCCCTTCTTGTGTTTAATGACATAAGGAAAAGTCTCAATGAATTCAACCCATTTAGCATGTCTACGATTCAGTTTAGCTTGACTTTTAATATGTTTCAAAGATTCATGATCAGAATGTATAACAAATTCTTTGGGCCATAAATAATGTTGCCATGTTTCTAAAGTCCGAACAAGAGCATATAATTCTTTATCATAAGTAGAATAATTCAGACTAGGCCCACTCAATTTTTCAGAAAAGTATGCAACAGGTTTGCCATCTTGTAATAACACACCTCCTAATCCAATTCCACTAGCATCACATTCAAGCTCAAAAGTCTTATTAAAATCAGGAAGTTCGAGTAAAGGAGCATGTGTCAACTGATCTTTCAATACCGTGAAGGCTTCTTCCTATGCGGTACCCCAAAGAAAAGGCACATCTTTCTTTGTAAGCTCATTGAGAGGTGCAGCAATGGTGCTGAAATCTCTCACAAAACGCCTATAGAATCCAGCGAGGCCAAGCAAACTCCTCACTTGTGTGACCGTTTTGGGCTGCGGCCAACTCTCAATAGCTTCAATCTTGGCTTTATCAACTTCAATTCCCTGTGGAGTAACAACATAGCCAAGAAAAGATACTCGGTCGGTGCAAAAGGTGCACTTCCCAAGGTTACCAAACAAACGTGCATCACGTAGAGCAATAAAAACAGCACGTAAATGTTCCAAATGTTCTTCCAAAGATCTGCTATAAATCAATATGTCATCAAAGTAAACTACCACAAATCGTCCAATGAAAGCACGTAAAACTTCGTTCATTAATCTCATGAAAGTACTAGGTGCATTAGTTAACCCAAAAGGCATGACTAACCACTCATATAATCCAAACTTAGTTTTAAATGCTGTTTTCCTTTCATCTCCCAATTTCATACGAATTTGATGGTAGCCACTACGCAAATCAACTTTGGAGAATATTGTAGAGCCACACAATTCATCAAGCATATCATCTAGCCTAGGAATAGGATGACGATAACGAATAGTAATATTATTAATGCCTCTACAATCAACACACATACGTGATGTACCATCCTTTTTCGGCACTAGAATAATAGGAACAGCACAAGGACTAAGGGATTCGCGTATATAACCTTTGTCGAGAAGCTCTTGTACTTGACGCATAATCTCCTTCGTCTCCTCTGGATTGGTACGGTATGGTGCACGGTTTGGCAGTGAAGCACCGGGAATTAAGTCAATCTGATGCTCAATCCCTCGAATAGGCGGTAATCCCGGTGGCACGTCTTGTGGAAAGACGTCAGCGAACTCCTGCAAAATGTTAGTGACAGCAGGAGGCAAAGAGGAAGGCACGTCCTCGAATGAAAATAATGCCTCTTTGCACACAAAAGCAGATTTGCTGAAATCTAGCTCACCAATATCAGATTTGGTGGCAAATAAACATGCACTTTTCAATTTAATTTCAGAAACAACACTAGATGGTTTATTATTAGGCTTCATTTGTTGCTCAAATTCTTTTGCCACAATCTGATTTTCACTCTTATTCTTCTCCTGTTTTGCTTTATTAGCTCTATTAATATCATCTTTCAAAATGGAATCAGGAGTCATAGGAAGCAAAGTAATATTTTTATCCTTATGAACAAGAGTATAGTGATTGTTTCTGCCATGGTGTACAGAGTTTTTATCAAATTGCCATGGTCTACCAAGTAATAAGGAACATGCTTGCATAGGTACCACATCACAATCAACATAATCAGCATATGTAGAGATACTAAAATGCACACGAACAGTACGTGTTACCTTAACCTTGCCGCTGTTGTTGAACCATTGGATGTAGTAAGGATGTGGATGTGGTCTTGTGGTGAGAGAAAGCTTCTCCACCATCTCCATGCTAGCCAAGTTGTTGCAGCTCCCTCCGTCTATTATGACGCGCACAGAACGTTCCTTCACAACTCCCTTGGTATGGAACAAATTGTGCCTCTGATTTTGCTCAGCTTGTGTGACCTGCACACTCAAAACACATTGAGCAACTAAACATTCATACCTGTCAGCGTCTTCAGGAGCCATGTATTGCGTCTCATGATCAGAATCATCTCCACCATGTTCTTCACGTGTAATAAGAGCCAATGTCTCCTCATCATAGTCACTAGCGGACTCATATCCACCACCCTCGGTAGCAATCATCACACGCGGAGATTTGCATTCTCTCGCATAATGACCTCCTCCCTTACAACGACGACAAATAATATCACTTGTCTGCCCTGTTGATGCCCTGGAAGAAGAAGAACTCTGTGCAGGCCCGGCAGGTGCGCTCTTGGCAGATAATGGTCGTTGTTCCTGTTTTCTTGTATCACGGCTGTAGGAGGCACCTGATTGAGGTGCTGGTGCAGTTGAAGTAGAAGATGCACGCGGTGCCCATGATGAAGGTCGACCTGCAGAAAAGTTAGTTCGCGCCAATGCTTGTCGATCCTGCACTTCACGTTCAGCTTTACAAGCAAGATGGAATAAACGAGTGATATTAGTATACTCCTTATAGTCTAGAATGGTCTGAATCTCTCTATTTAATCCACCCAGAAAACGTGCAAGCATAGCTTCATTCTCCTCAACAATACCACATCGAATCATGCCAGTTTGTAATTCCTGATAATATTCTTCTACAGAATTTTTTCCTTGTCTTAAACGCTGCAATTTTTGAAGCAATTCACGTTGATAATATGGTGGAACCCAACGCGTACGCATAGCGGTTTTCAAAGCAGCCCAAGTAGTTGGAATAGGATATAATCTACAATGTTCAGACCACCAGACACATGCAAAACTAGTGAAAGCACAAACAGCAGCAGCAACCCGTCTCTCCTCGGGATATTGTAAACATGTAAAACGTTGTTCAGTTTCTAACTCCCAAGTAAGATATATATCAGGAACATATCTACCCTCAAATGGTGGAATATTCAATTTCAGTTTAGGAATATGGACATCATCTCGTACCTGAGGTGGTGGTGCAGGCCTACCATTACGAATATATACCTGAGGTCAACCTGCTGGTGGTGGTGCTGGTGGTTGCACGTAGTTCTGATTTTGAGCAACTTCATCCTCGTAATCTCCCACATAATCCTCCTCCTCCGCATCAGCAGCAGGAGCCACAGAAGTATCAACAGCAGCACCAACAGTTTGGCCAAACGCAAGAGGAACACGGCTCGCTCGGCGGAGGTCTATTTCGCGACTTGGAGGTAGTCGTTGTTGTTGTTGTTGTTGGAGAGGTGCGTTAGGTGCAGAGGGTGGTGGTGGTGGAAGACGCGCGAGCAATTCATTAAACTTGTTATCGAGCTTTGTTTCGAATGTCTTCTCCATGCCATCTATCTTCTCCATGGCCTCTTCGAATCTGTTTAGCACGTCTTGCACCTGTTCACTCATCATTTGCTGAAATTTATCATGCAAATCCTTATTCGTCATGTTCTCCCAGTCAGTCTCGTCGGCTTGTGATCTTGGCATGGTTAGCAGCAATAGAAACACACAAGAATATGATCCTACAGACTACTAACAAGAGGTCGTGGTGGGTGTCACAAATCCGTCAAGCAAATCTCAAATTCTTACCAGTTCTTACCCAGCAGCAGGCGGTGATCGGCAACCGTTGTAGTCAAAAACTCTCAAAGCTTGGATAGAGCGATTACCAGGGAGAGTCAAACGCACGACGTAGATGTATGTGGAGCTGGGAAGGCTTATAATATGGTAGCAAAAAGGGTCAGCAATAATCAATTCAGAGATGCAAAGTTGAATAAACGCTCAACGACGGTACTGTGCTGGTTCTAGGCTAGACTGTGCTAGAGACGCGAGCCTAGAACACCAACAAAATCACGGCGCGGCACGTAAACAAGGGAAAAGCACACTCTGGAATTTTTTTTTCGCTCTTTTTTTTGCGCTTTTTTTTGCGCTGCTTTTTTTTTGCGAAAAATCACTATAATGGCGAGTGTCTCAAAACTCTTCCTAGCTCAAACTGACAGGATGGGCACGAAATTTTTTCGACCAATTTTTTTTTATTTTGACTGCCCGGACCCAAAAACTGGAAACGGGTCAAAAAAAACTTCCTATAATGGCACTTGTCTCAAAACACTCAGAAACACCAAAAATAGGATAGCCAGAATTTTTTTCGAAAAATGCGTTTTCGAAAAATTTTGGGCCTAAACGGAGGGTGGTTTCCGGACTCTTTTTTTTCCGAAACCTACTCCGGCAAGGAAACACGAATCGGAATCTAGATGGATCTCGAAAACAAACCTAATATGACAAGAACTCGGATTGGTGGTGGATATATGGTGGTAGATGGCAGCGGTGGTGGTATATGACAGCTGTGGTGGTATATGGATACAGATTCGAAGCGGTGGCGGATAAGCGGTGGTGGTAGATGGCAGGGGTTATGATGATGGTGCGGCGGCGGCGTGACAACTTATGACCAGAACTCGAAACTCTAAAAGACTAGACTCTATGACCAGCAACTAGACACGACGATGCAACCGCAAATTCAACTAAGCAAAACCCTAAAAAGATTATGCAAAGGCTCAGATTGGTTCGGATATGATGAACTAACCCTAATTTTTTGTGTGGCTTTTTCGTGGACTATAGGTATGAAGAACAGACTCGATATAAACTACGAAAAACTGTAAAATCTCACCGAGCAACCTGGAAATCTGATACCACTTGATAGAGGCAAAGGTGAACCTGGAAACCTGGAAGTCTTTCGATGAGATGATGGATATCGCTTTGGTGGAAGTCGACTTTGACGATCCGACTACGAACGTGCGAGGACGTCGCGCCTTAGCAATCGCTAAACCAACTCCGAGAGGTAATTGACCATGCCAGAGCACGATCAACCTGACCACGAGGGTCTGTTTCCTGCGAGCAAACGAAGAACAAGCAAGAAACTAAGATTGCAATCTGGATATTGCGAATATAAGATGAAAGCTTTATTGATCAAGGTGGGGTTCTGTGACGCCTTTGTCTGGTCGTTGAACACAAACGAAGTACGCGAAGTTGCAGCTATGGCGAACTTTAATCTAAACAAAACCCAAAGTCTAAACGGTGCCCTAAGGGCTGTATATATGGAGGAAGTGATAGAGGCAAAGGTGTCCCGTCTTTCGATGAGATGATGGATATCGCTTTGGTGGCAGTCGACTTTGACAATCCGACTACGAACGTGCGAGGACGTCGCGCCTTAGCAATCGCTAAACCAACTCCAAGAGGTTATTGACCACGCCGGAGCACGATCAACCTGACCACGAGGGTCTGTTTCCTGCGAGCAAACGAAGGACAAGCAAGAAACTGAGATTGCAATCTGGATATTGCGAATATAAGATGAAAGCTTTATTGATCAAGGTGGGGTTCTGTGACGCCTTTGTCTGGTCGTTGAACACAAACGAAGTACGCGAAGTTGCAGCTATGGCGAATTTTTAATCTAAACAAAACCCAAAGTCTAAACGATGCCCTAAGGGCTGTATATATGGAGGAAGAGGGTGGAATTTCGTGGCCCTTGGTGGAGTGGTCCGAAATCAACCCTATCTCTTGTTTCCCCACACATACGGACTCTAAAAATAGCCTATACTTATGTATTTCGAAATTACATGGGCCTGGCCCAATAATAAGGTGACGCAGCACCTAAAATAGCCTCGGGACGAAATTTATGAAGTGGCATCTTGTATATTTCGTCCAAGGCTTCATGCACCCATTATGGTGGCTTCAAAGTCCTGAAATCATCACTTGTAACTCCGTTCTTGTTCCCCTTGCGCATGCCATCATCTCCATGCTTGTTCTTGCTCCAATGTTCGTCCTTCTCCAAGCTAGGCCCTTCATTTGTAAGCAAAACAAATGTATCCAATTTAGGCAGCATCATATTCTCATGAACATTAGAATCATTACCAAGAAACGAAAGTACCTGGTAATTAAGTTGGCGTGCACGAGCTCTAGTAATTGGTCCAGTATGTATAGCAGCAGGGGCTGTGGGTGTAACAATTGTATTGATGTCCTCATCATCCTCCCCTTCTTGAAATGAAGTCGTCCTCGACGGAAGTTCATCTTCCTCACCCAAATAAGGCTTCAAATCTGCAATGTTAAAAGTGGGACTAACCCCAAAATCTGCAGGCAGTTCAAGTTTATATGCATTATCATTTATTTTCTCTAACACCATAAAGGGACCATCAGCACGTGGCATTAACTTTGATTTGCGCAAATCAGAAAATCTATCCTTACGCAAATGTAACCAAACAAGATCTCCAGGTGCAAACACAACATGTTTTCTACCCTTATCTCCAGCAAGTTTATATTTAGCATTCATACGCTCAATGTTTTCCTTAGTTAACTCATGCATTTTTAAAATCAATTCAGCACGTTGTTTAGCATCAAAATTAACCTTCTCCGAAGATGGAAGGGGCAACAAATCAATAGGTGCACGAGGTAGGAAACCATACACAACTTCAAAAGGGCACATCTTAGTAGTAGAATGCAATGAACGATTATAAGCAAATTCAATATGAGGCAAGCATTCCTCCCACATTTTCTTATTATTCTTCAAAACAGCCCTAAGCATAGTAGACAACGTTCTATTGACTACTTCAGTTTGTCCATCAGTTTGGGGGTGACAAGTAGTACTAAAAAGCAGTTTAGTCCCTAACTTAGCCCATAAACATCTCCAAAAGTGGCTAAGAAATTTAGTATCACGATCTGAAACAATAGTATTTGGCACACCATGCAAGCGAATAATTTCACGAAAGAACAAATCAGCAACATTAACAGCATCATCGCTTTTATGACATGGTATAAAGTGTGCCATTTTCGAGAATCTATCCACAACAACAAATATGCTATCCCTCCCCTTCTTTGTTCGAGGTAAACCTAAAACAAAGTCCATAGATATATCCTCCCAAGGAACACTAGGTACAGGCAAAGGCATATATAAACCATGAGGATTGAGTCGTGACTTAGCTTTTTGACATGTAGTGCAGCGAGCAATAAAACGCTCAACATCCCGTCTCATCATTGACCAAAAGAAATGTGTAGCAAGTACGTCCTTCGTCTTCTTCACGCCAAAGTGTCCCATTAATCCTCCTCCATGCGCCTCCTGCAACAACAAAAGACGAACGGAGCTAGCTGGAATGCATAGCTTGTTAGCACGAAACACAAATCCATCGTTAACAACAAACTTGTTCCACATTCTTCCTTCTTTACAATTCTGCATTACATCTTTAAAATAAGCATCATGCACATATTGATCTTTGATGGTCTCCAAACCAAATATTTTGAAGTCAAGTTGTGAAAGCATAGTATAGCGACGAGACAATGCATCAGCAATAACATTTTCTTTTCCCTTCTTGTGTTTAATGACATAAGGGAAAGTCTCAATGAATTCAACCCATTTAGCATGTCTACGATTAAGTTTAGCTTGACTTTTAATATGTTTCAAAGATTCATGATCAGAATGTATAGGCCATAAATAATGTTGCCATGTTTCTAAAGTCCGAACAAGAGCATACAATTCTTTATCATAAGTAGAATAATTCAGACTAGGCCCACTCAATTTTTCAGAAAAGTATGCAACAGGTTTGCCATCCTGTAATAACACACCTCCTAATCCAATTCCACTAGCATCACATTCAAGCTCAAAAGTCTTATTAAAATCAGGAAGTTGGAGTAAAGGAGCATGTGTCAACTTATCTTTCAATACCGTGAAGGCTTCTTCCTGTGCGGTACCCCAAAGAAAAGGCACATCTTTCTTTGTAAGCTCATTGAGAGGTGCAGAAATGGTACTGAAATCTCTCACAAAACGCCTATAGAATCCAGCGAGGCCAAGAAAACTCCTCACTTGTGTGACCGTTTTGGGCTCGGCCAACTCTCAATAGCTTCAATCTTGGCTTTATCAACTTCAATTCCCTGTGGAGTAACAACATAGCCAAGAAAAGATACTCGGTCGGTGCAAAAGGTGCACTTCCCAAGGTTACCAAACAAACGTGCATCACGTAGAGCAATAAAAACAGCACGTAAATGTTCCAAATGTTCTTCCAAAGATCTGCTATAAATCAATATGTCATCAAAGTAAACTACCACAAATCGTCCAGTGAAAGCACGTAAAACTTCGTTCATTAATCTCATGAAAGTACTAGGTGCATTAGGTAACCCAAAAGGCATGACTAACCACTCATATAATCCAAACTTAGTTTTAAATGCTGTTTTCCATTCATCTCCCAATTTCATACGAATTTGATGGTAGCCACTACGCAAATCAACTTTGGAGAATATTGTAGAGCCACTCAATTCATCAAGCATATCATCTAGCCTAGGAATAGGATGACGATAACGAATAGTAATATTATTAATGCCTCTACAATCAACACACATACGTGATGTACCATCCTTTTTCGGCACAAGAATAATAGGAACAGCACAAGGACTAAGGGATTCGCGTATATAACCTTTGTCGAGAAGCTCTTGTACTTGACGCATAATCTCCTTCGTCTCCTCTGGATTGGTACGGTATGGTGCAGGTTTGGCAGTGAAGCACCGGGAATTAAGTCAATCTCATGCTCAATCCCTCGAATAGGCGGTAATCCCGGTGGCACGTCTTGTGGAAAAACGTCAGCGAACTCCTGCAAAATGTTAGTGACAGCAGGAGGCAAAGAGGAAGGCACGTCCTCAAATGAAAATAATGCCTCTTTGCACACAAAAGCATAGCAAACAGATTTGCTGAAATCTAGCTCATCAATATCAGATTTGGTGGCAAATAAACATGCACTTTTCAATTTATTTTCAGAAGCAACACTAGATGGTTTATTATTAGGCTTCATTTGTTGCTCAAATTCTTTTGCCACAATCTGATTTTCACTCTTATTCTTCTCCTGTTTTGCTTTATTAGCTCTATTAATATCATCTTTCAAAATGGAATCAGGAGTCATAGGAAGCAAAGTAATATTTTTATCCTTATGAACAAGAGTATAGTGATTGTTTCTACCATGGTGTACAGAATTTTTATCAAATTGCCATGGTCTACCAAGTAATAAGGAACATGCTTGCATAGGTACCACATCACAATCAACATAATCAGCATATGTAGAGATACTAAAATGCACACGAACAGTACGTGTTACCTTAACCTTGCCGCTGTTGTTGAACCATTGGATGTAGTAAGGATGTGGATGTGGTCTTGTGGTGAGAGAAAGCTTCTCCACCATCTCCATGCTAACCAAGTTGTTGCAGCTCCCTCCGTCTATTATGACGCGCACAGAACGTTCCTTCACAACTCCCTTGGTATGGAACAAATTGTGCCTCTGATTTTGCTCAGCTAGTGTGACCTGCACACTCAAAACACGTTGAGCAACTAAACATTCATACCTGTCAGCGTCTTCAGGAACCATGTATTGCGTCTCATGATCAGAATCATCTCCACCATGTTCTTCACGTGTAATAAGAGCCAATGTCTCCTCATCATAGTCACTAGCGGACTCATATCCACCACCCTCGGTAGCAATCATCACACGCGGAGATTTGCATTCTCTCGCATAATGACCTCCTCCCTTACAACGACGACAAATAATATCACTTGTGTGCCCTGTTGATGCCCTGGAAGAAGAAGAACTTTGTGTAGGCCCGGCAGGTGCGCTCTTGGCAGATAATGGTGGTTGTTCCTGTTTTCTTGTATCACGGCTGTAGGAGGCACCTGATTGAGGTGCTGGTGCAGTTGAAGTAGAAGATGCACGCGGTGTCCATGATGAAGGTCGGCCTGCAGAAAAGTTAGTTCGCGCCAATGCTTGTCAATCCTGCACTTCACGTTCAGCTTTACAAGCAAGATGGAATAAACGAGTGATATTAGTATACTCCTTATAGTCTAGAATGGTCTGAATCTCTCTATTTAATCCACCCAGAAAACGTGCAAGCATAGCTTCATTCTCCTCAACAATACCACATCGAATCATGCCAGGTTGTAATTCCTGATAATATTCTTCTACAGAATTTTTTCCTTGTCTTAAACGCTGCAATTTTTGAAGCAATTCACGTTGATAATATGGTGGAACCCAACGCGTACACATAGCAGTTTTCAAAGCAGCCCAAGTAGTTGGAATAGGATATAATCTACAATGTTCAGACCACCAGACACATGCAAAACTAGTGACAGCACAAACAGCAGCAGCAACCTGTCTCTCCTCGGGATATTGTAAACATGTAAAACGTTGTTCAGTTTCTAACTCCCAAGTAAGATATATATCAGGAACATATCTACCCTCAAATGGTGGAATATTCAATTTCAGTTTAGGAATATGGACATCATCTCGTACCTGAGGTGGTGGTGCAGGCCTACCATTACGAATATATACCTGAGGTCGACCTGCTGGTGGTGGTGCTGGTGGTTGCACGTAGTTCTGATTTTGAGCAACCTCATCCTCGTAATCTCCCACATAATCATCCTCCTCCGCATCAGCAGCAGGAGCCACAGAAGTATCAACAGCAGCACCAACAGTTTGGCCAAACGCAAGAGGAACACGGCTCGCTCGGCGGAGGTCTATTTCGCGACGTGGAGGTAGTCGTTGTTGTTGTTGTTGGAGAGGTGCGTTAGGTGCAGCGGGTGGTGGTGGTGGAAGACGCGCGAGCAATTCATTGAACTTGTTATCGAGCTTTGTTTCGAACGTCTTCTCCATGCCATCTATCTTCTCCATGGCCTCTTCAAATCTGTTTAGCACGTCTTGCACCTGTCCACTCATCATTTGCTGAAATTTATCATGCAAATCCTTATTCGTCATGTTCTCCCAGTCAGTCTCGTCGGCTTGTGATCCTGGCATGGTTAGCAGCAATAGAAACACACAAGAATATGATCCTATAGACTACTAACAAGAGGTGGTGGTGGGTGTCACAAATCCGTCAAGCAAATCTCAAATTCTTACCAGTTCTTACCCAGCAGCAGGCGGTGATCGGCAACCGTTGTAGTCAAAAACTCTCAAAGCTTGGATAGAGCGATTACCAGGGAGAGTCAAACGCACGACGTACATGTATGTGGAGCTGGGAAGGCTTATAATATGGTAGCAAAAAGGGTCGGCAATAATCAATTCAGAGATGCAAAGTTGAATAAACGCTCAACGACGGTACTGTGCTGGTCCTAGGCTAGACTGTGCTAGAGACGCGAGCCTAGAACACCAACAAAATCACGGCGCGGCACGTAAACAAGGGAAAAGCACACTCTGGAATTTTTTTTCGCTCTTTTCTTTTGCGCTCTTTTTTTTTGCGCTGCTTTTTTTTGCGAAAAATCACTATAATGGCGAGTGTCTCAAAACTCTTCCTAGCTCAAACTGACAGGATGGGCACGAAATTTTTTCGACCAATTTTTTTTTTCGACTGCCCGGACCCAAAAACTGGAAACGGGTCAAAAAAAACTTTCTATAATGGCACCTGTCTCAAAACACTCAGAAATTTTTATAATGGCACCTAAAAATAGGATAGCCAGAATTTTTTTCGAAAAATGCGTTTTCGAAAAATTTTGGGCCTAAACGGAGCGGTGGTGGTAGATGGCAGGGGTGATGATGATGGTGCGGCGGCGGCGTGACAACTTATGACCAGAACTCAAAACTCTAAAAGACTAGACTCTAAGACCAGCAACTAGACACGACGATGCAACCGCAAATTCAACAAAGCAAAACCCTAAAAAGATTATGCAAAGGCTCAGATTGGTTCGGATATGATGAACTAACCCTAATTTTTTTTGTGGCTTTTTCGTGGACTATAGGTATGAAGAACAGACTCGATCTAAACTACGAAAAACTGTAAAATCTCACCGAGCAACCTGGAAATCTGATACCACTTGATAGAAGCAAAGGTGTCCCGTCTTTCCATGAGATGATGGATATTGCTTTGGTGGCAGTCGACTTTGACGATCCGACTACGAACGTGTGAGGACGTCGCGCCTTAGCAATCGCTAAACCAACTCCGAGAGGTTATTGACCACGCCGGAGCACGATCAACCTGACCACGAGGGTTTGTTTCCTGCGAGCAAACGAATAACAAGCAAGAAACTAAGATTGCAATCTGGATATTGCGAATATAAGATGAAAGCTTTATTGATCAAGGTGGGGTTCTGTGACGCCTTTGTCTGGTCGTTGAACACAAAAGAAGTACGCGAAGTTGCAGCTATGGCGAACTTTTAATCTAAACAAAACCCAAAGTCTAAACGATGCCCTAAGGGCTGTATATATGGAGGAAGAGGGGGGAATTTCGTGGCCCTTGGTGGAGGGGTCCGAAATCAACCCTATCTCTTGTTTCCCCACACATACGGACTCTAAAAATAGCCTATACTTATGTATTTCGAAATTACATGGGCCTGGCCCAATAATAAGGTGACGCAGCACCTAAAATAGCCTCGGGACGAAATTTATGAAGTGGCATCTTGTATATTTCGTCCAAGGCTTCATGCACCCATTATGGTGGCTTCAAAGTCCTGAAATCATCACTTGTAACTCCGTTCTTGTTCCCCTTGCTGATAGAGGCGGGGGTGTCCTGATCTTTCGATGAGATGGTAACTATCGATTTGGTGGAGACGACTTTGACGATCCGACTACAAACGTGCACGACATTGCGCCTTAGCAATCGCTAAACCAATCTCCAGAGGTTATTGACCACGCCGGTGCACGATCAACCTGACCACGAAGGTCTATTCCTGTAAGCAATCGAAGAACGAGCAAGAATATGATAAAAGCAATCTGAATACTGCAAATATGTATAAAGTATTGATAAAGGTGGGGATCCGAAAGCGGTCTTGGTCTGGTCGTTGGACATAAACGAAGTACACGAAGTTGCGTTGGCTAACTTTTAACTAAACAAATCCCAAGGAAAAGCTACTAGATGGATCTACTTATATAGGAGCAAGGGGTGGCGGCCAAGGAGGTGGGAGGACGTCCCAAGGCAGCCTAAAACTAAATCTAGGTCGTACATTCGGGCGGTGTTGCTGGTCTTGTTTTAACCTGTCGAAGTGTCTTGAATTACCGAGATACCGAGTCTGATCGGAACGTCTTGGGAGGAGGTCTATTCCTTCGTTGACCGTGAGAGCTTGTCATGGGCTAAGTTGGGACTCCCCTGCAGGGATTGAACTTTCGAAAGCCGTGCCCGTGGTTATGGGCAGATGGGAATTTGTTAATGTCCGGTTGTAGATAACTTGAACCTTAACCTAATTAAAATGAATCAACTGAGTGTGTTACCGTGATGGCTTCTTCTCGGCGGAGTCCGGGAGGTGGACACGGTGTTGGAGTAATGTTTGCGCAGGTTGTTCTCTAGTTTCTCGCTCGTGCTTGCCTTCTCTTCTCGCTCTCTTTTGCGAATAAGTTAGCCACCATACTTGCTAGTCGCTTGCTGCAGCTCCACTCATATTTTACCTTGCCATTCCTATAAGCTTAAATAGTCTTGATCGCGAGGGTGCGAGATTGCTGAGTCCCTATGATAGAGGCAAAGGTGTCCCGTCTTTCGATGAGATGATGGATATCGCTTTGGTGGCTGATAGAGGCGAGGGTGTCCCGATCTTTCGATGAGATGATAACTATCGATTTGGTGGAGACGACTTTGACGATCCGACTACAAACGTGCACGACTTTGCGCCTTAGCAATCGCTAAACCAATCTCCTGAGGTTACTGATGATGCCGGAAGCACGGTCAGCCTGACCACGAAGGTCTATTCCTGCAAGCAACCGAAGAACGAGCAAGAATATGATAAAGCAATCTGAATATTGCAAATATATATGAGGTATTGATAATGGTGGGGATCCGTAAGCGGTCTTGGTCTGGTCGTTGGACACAAACGAAGTACACGAAGTTGCAATGGCTAACTTTTAACTAAACAAATCCCAAGGAAAAGCTACTAGATGGATCTACTTATATAGGAGCAAGGGGTGGCGGCCAAGGAGGTGGGAGGACGTCCCAAGGCAGCCTAAAACTAAATCTAGGTCGTACAAGGCCAATGGGCCCAAGTGGAGGTGATGTAACACCTTTGGACTTGTAGTTTGACTCGGATTCTGCTGCAGCATCAGATTGTTTCAAGGCGAGGGTGTCCTGATCTTTCGATGAGATGACTTTTGATAGAGGCAAAGGTGTCCCGTCTTTCGATGAGATGGTGGATTTTGCTTTGGTGGAAGTCGACTTTGACGATCCGACTACGAACGTGCGAGGACGTCGCGCCTTAGCAATCGCTAAACCAACTCCGAGAGGTTATTGACCACGCCGGAGCACGATCAACCTGACCACGAGGGTCTGTTTCCTGCGAGCAAACGAAGAACAAGCAAGAAACTGAGATTGCAATCTGGATATTGCGAATATAAGATGAAAGCTTTATTGATCAAGGTGGGGTTCTGTGACGCCTTTGTCTGGTCGTTGAACACAAACGAAGTACGCGAAGTTGCAGCTATGGCGAACTTTTAATCTAAACAAAACCCAAGGTCTAAACGATGCCCTAAGGGCTGTATATATGGAGGAAGAGGGGGTGGATTTCGTGGCCCTTGGTGGAGGGGTCCGAAATCAACCCTATCTCTTGTTTCCCCACACATACGGACTCTAAAAATAGCCTATACTTATGTATTTCGAAATTACATGGGCCTGGCCCAATAATAAGGTGACGCAGCACCTAAAATAGCCTCGGGATGAAATTTATGAAGTGGCATCTTGTATATTTCGTCCAAGGCTTCATGCACACATTATGGTGGCTTCAAAGTCCTGAAATCATCACTTGTAACTCCGTTCTTGTTCCCCTTGCGCATGCCATCATCTCCATGCTTGTTCTTGCTCCAATGTTCATCCTTCTCCAAGCTAGGCCCTTCATTTGTAAGCAAAACAAATGTATCCAATTTAGGCAGCATCATATTCTCATGAACATTAGAATCATTACCAAGAAACGAAAGTACCTGATAATTTAGTTGGCGTGCACGAGCTCTAGTAATTGGTCCAGTATGTATAGCAGCAGGGGCTGTGGGTGTAACAATTGTATTGATGTCCTCATCATCCTCCCCTTCTTGAAATGAAGTCGTCCTCGACGGAAGTTCATCTTCCTCACCCACATAATGCTTCAAATCTGCAATGTTAAAAGTGGGACTAACCCCAAAATCTGCAGGCAACTCAAGTTTATATGCATTATCATTTATTTTCTCTAACACCTTAAAGGGACCATCAGCACGTGGCATTAGCTTTGATTTGCGCAAATCAGGAAATCTATTCTGCATTACATCTTTAAAATCAGCATCATGCACATATTGATCTTTGATGGTCTCCAAACCAAATATTTTGAAGTCAAGTTGTGAAAGCATAGTATAGCGACGAGACAATGCATCAGCAATAACATTTTCTTTTCCCTTCTTGTGTTTAATGACATAAGGGAAAGTCTCAATGAATTCAACCCATTTAGCATGTCTACGATTCAGTTTAGCTTGACTTTTAATATGTTTCAAAGATTCATGATCAGAATGTATAACAAACTCTTTGGGCCATAAATAATGTTGCCATGTTTCTAAAGTCCGAACAAGAGCATATAATTCTTTATCATAAGTAGAATAATTCAGACTAGGCCCACTCAATTTTTCAGAAAAGTATGCAACAGGTTTGCCATCTTGTAATAACACACCTCCTAATCCAATTCCACTAGCATCACATTCAAGCTCAAAAGTCTTATTAAAATCAGGAAGTTGGAGTAAAGGAGCATGTGTCAACTTATCTTTCAATACCGTGAAGGCTTCTTCCTATGCGGTACCCCAAACAAAAGGCACATCCTTCTTTGTAAGCTCGTTGAGAGGTGCAGCAATGGTGCTGAATCTCTCACAAAACGCCTATAGAATCCAGCGAGGCCAAGAAAACTCCTCACTTGTGTGACCGTTTTGGGCTGCGGCCAACTCTCAATAGCTTCAATCTTGGCTTTGTCAACTTCAATTCCCTGTGGAGTAACAACATAGCCAAGAAAAGATACTCGGTCGGTGCAAAAGGTGCACTTCCCAAGGTTACCAAACAAACGTGCATCACGTAGAGCAATAAAAACAGCACGCAAATGTTCCAAATGTTCTTCCAAAGATCTGCTATAAATCAGTATGTCATCAAAGTAAACTACCACAAATCGTCCAATGAAAGCACGTAAAACTTCGTTCATTAATCTCATGAAAGTACTAGGTGCATTAGTTAACCCAAAAGGCATGACTAACCACTCATATAATCCAAACTTAGTTTTAAATGCTGTTTTCCATTCATCTCCCAATTTCATACGAATTTGATGGTAGCCACTACGCAAATCAACTTTGGAGAATATTGTAGAACCACTCAATTCATCAAGCATATCATCTAGCCTAGGAATAGGATGACGATAACGAATAGTAATATTATTAATGCCTCTACAATCAACACACATACGTGATGTACCATCCTTTTTCGGCACTAGAATAATAGGAACAGCACAAGGACTAAGGGATTCGCGTATATAACCTTTGTCGAGAAGCTCTTGTACTTGGCGCATAATCTCCTTCGTCTCCTCTGGATTGGTACGGTATGGTGCACGGTTTGGCAGTGAAGCACCGGGAATTAAGTCAATCTGATGCTCAATCCCTCGAATAGGCGGTAATCCTGGTGGCACGTCTTGTGGAAAGACTTCAGCGAACTCCTGCAAAATGTTAGTGACAGCAGGAGGCAAAGAGGAAGGCACGTCCTCGAATGAAAATAATGCCTCTTTGCACACAAAAGCATAGCAAACAGATTTGCTGAAATCTAGCTCATCAATATCAGATTTGGTGGCAAATAAACATGCACTTTTCAATTTAATTTCAGAAGCAACACTAGATGGTTTATTGTTAGGCTTCATTTGTTGCTCAAATTCTTTTGCCACAATCTGATTTTCACTCTTATTCGTCTCCTGTTTTGCTTTATTAGCTCTATTAATATCATCTTTCAAAATGGAATCAGGAGTCATAGGAAGCAAAGTAATATTTTTATCCTTATGAACAAGAGTATAGTGATTGTTTCTACCATGGTGTACAGAATTTTTATCAAATTGCCATGGTCTACCAAGTAATAAGGAACATGCTTGCATAGGTACCACATCACAATCAACATAATCAGGATATGTAGAGATACTAAAATGCACACGAACAATACGTGTTACCTTAACCTTGCCGCTGTTGTTGAACCATTGGATGTAGTAAGGATGTGGATGTGGTCTTGTGGTGAGAGAAAGCTTCTCCACCATCTCCATGCTAGCCAAGTTGTTGCAGCTCCCTCCGTCTATTATGACGCGCACAGAACGTTCCTTCACAACTCCCTTGGTATGGAACAAATTGTGCCTCTGATTTTGCTCAGCTTGTGTGACCTGCACACTCAAAACACGTTGAGCAACTAAACATTCATACCTGTCAGCGTCTTCAGGAGCCATGTATTGCGTCTCATGATCAGAATCATCTCCACCATGTTCTTCACGTGTAATAAGAGCCAAAGTCTCCTCATCATAGTCACTAGCGGACTCATATCCACCATCCGCGGTAGCAATCATCACACGCGGAGATTTGCATTCCCTCGCATAATGACCTCCTCCCTTACAACGACGACAAATAATATCACTTGTGTGCCCTGTTGATGCCATGGAAGAAGAAGAACGCTGTGCAGGCCCCGCAGGTGTGCTCTTGGCAGATAATGGTTGTTGTTCCTGTTTTCTTGTATCACGACTGTAGGAGGCACCTGATCGAGGTGCTGGTGCAGTTGAAGTAGAAGATGCACGCGGCGTCCATGAGGAAGGTCGGCCTGCAGAAAAGTTAGTTCGCCCCAATGCTTGTCGATCCTGCACTTCACGTTCAGCTTTACAAGCAAGATGGAATAAACGAGTGATATTAGTATACTCCTTATAGTCTAGAATGGTCTGAATCTCTCTATTTAATCCACCCAGAAAACGTGCAAGCATAGCTTCATTCTCCTCAACAATACCACATCTAATCATGCCAGTTTGTAATTCCTGATAATATTCTTCTACAGAATTTTTTCCTTGTCTTAAACGCTGCAATTTTTGAAGCAATTCACGTTGATAATATGGTGGAACCCAACGCGTACGCATAGCAGTTTTCAAAGCAGCCCAAGTAGTTGGAATAGGATACAATCTACAATGTTCAGACCACCATACACATGCAAAACTAGTGAAAGCACAAACAGCAGCAGCAATTCGTCTCTCCTCAGGATATTGTAAACATGTAAATCGTTGTTCAGTTTCTAACTCCCAAGTAAGATATATATCAGGAACATATCTACCCTCAAATGGTGGAATATTCAATTTCAGTTTAGGAATATGGACATCATCTCGTACCTGAGGTGGTGGTGCAGGCCTACCATTACGAATATATACCTGAGGTCGACCTGCTGGTGGTGGTACAGGTGGCTGCACGTAGTGTTGATTTTGATCAACCTCATCCTCATAGTCTCCCACATAATCATCCTCCTCCGCATCAGCAGCAGGAGCCACAGAAGTATCAACAGCAGCACCAACAGTTTGGCCAAACGCAAGAGGAACACGGCTTGCTCGGCGGAGGTCTGCTTCGCGACGTGGAGGTAGTCGTTGTTGTTGTTGTTGTTGTTGGAGAGGTGCGTTAGCTGCAGCGGGTGGTGGTGGTGGAAGACGCGCGAGCAATTCATTAAACTTGTTATCGAGCTTTGTTTCGAAAGTCTTCTCAAAGCCAGTGATCTTCTCCATGGCCTCTTCAAAATTGTTCAGCACATCTTGCACCTGTTCAGTCATCATTTGCTGAAACTTATCATGAAGCTCCTTGTTCGATAAATTCTCCCAGTCAATCTCGTCGGCTTGTGATCCTGGCATGGTTAGCAGCAATAGAAACACACAAGAATATGATCCTACAGACTACGAACAAGTGGTGGTGGTGGGTGTCACAAATCCGTCAAGCAAATCTCAAATTCTTACCAGTTCTTACCCAGCAGCAGGCGGTGATCGGCAACCGTTGTAGTCAAAAACTCTCAAAGCTTGGATAGAGCGATTACCAGGGAGAGTCAAACGCACGACGTAGATGTATGTGGAGCTGGGAAGGCTTATAATATGGTAGCAAAAAGGGTCAGCAATAATCAATTCAGAGATGCAAAGTTGAATAAACGCTCAACGACGGTACTGTGCTGGTCCTAGGCTAGACTGTGCTAGAGACGCGAGCTTAGAACACCAACAAAATCACGGCGCGGCACGTAAACAAGGGAAAAGCACACTCTGAATTTTTTTTCGCTCTTTTTTTTGCGCTCTTTTTTTTTGCGCTCTTTTTTTTTTGCGCTGCTTTTTTTTTGGCGAAAAAATCACTATAATGGCGAGTGTCTCAAAACTCTTCCTAGCTCAAACTGACAGGATGGGCACGAAATTTTTCGACCAATTTTTTTTTTTCGACTGCCCGGACCCAAAAACTGGAAACGGGTCAAAAAAAACTTCCTATAATGGCACCTGTCTCAAAACACTCAGAAACACCTAAAAATAGGATAGCCAGAAATTTTTTCGAAAAATGCGTTTTCGAAAAATTTTGGGCCTAAACGGAGCGTGGCTACCCGACTCTTTTTTTTTCCGAAACCTACTCCGGCAAGGAAACACGAATCGGAATCTGGATGGATCCCGAAAACAAACCTAATAAGCAAGGAACTCGGATTGGTGGTGGATATATGGTGGTGGTATATGGCAGCGGTGGTGGTAGCGGTGGTAGTATATGGATATGGATCGGTGGTGGTATATGGACACGGATTGGTGGTGGTATATGGATACGGATTCGGTGCGGTGGTGGTAGATGGCAGGGGCGATGATGATGGTGCGGCGGCGGCGTGACAACTTATGACCAGAACTCGAAACTCTAAAAGACTAGACTCTAAGACCAGCAACTAGACCGACGATGCAACCGCAAATTCAACAAAGCAAAACCCTAAAAAGATTATGCAAAGGCTCAGATTGGTTCGGATATGATGAACTAACCCTAAATTTTTTTTGTGGCTTTTTCGTGGACTATAGGTATGAAGACAGACTCGATCTAAACTACGAAAAACTGTAAAATCTCACCGAGCAACCTGGAAATCTGATACCACTTGATAGAGGCAAAGGTGTCCCGTCTTTCGATGAGATGATGGATATCGCTTTGTTGGAAGTCGACTTTGACGATCCGACTACGAACGTGCGAGGACGTCGCGCCTTAGCAATCGCTAAACCAACTCCGAGAGGTTATTGACCACGCCGGAGCACGATCAACCTGACCACGAGGGTCTGTTTCCTGCGAGCAAACGAAGAACAAGCAAGAAACTGAGATTGCAATCTGGATATTGCGAATATAAGATGAAAGCTTTATTGATCAAGGTGGGGTTCTGTGACGCCTTTGTCTGGTCATTGAACACAAACGAAGTACGCGAAGTTGCAGCTATGGCGAACTTTTAATCTAAACAAAACCCAAGGTCTAAACGATGCCCTAAGGGCTGTATATATGGAGGAAGAGGGGGTGGATTTCGTGGCCCTTGGTGGAGGGGTCCGAAATCAACCCTATCTCTTGTTTCCCCACACATACGGACTCTAAAAATAGCCTATACTTATGTATTTCGAAATTACATGGGCCTGGCCCAATAATAAGGTGACGCAGCACCTAAAATAGCCTCGGGACGAAATTTATGAAGTGGCATCTTGTATATTTCGTCCAAGGCTTCATGCACACATTATGGTGGCTTCAAAGTCCTGAAATCATCACTTGTAACTCCGTTCTTGTTCCCCTTGCGCATGCCATCATCTCCATGCTTGTTCTTGCTCCAATGTTCATCCTTCTCCAAGCTAGGCCCTTCATTTGTAAGCAAAACAAATGTATCCAATTTAGGCAGCATCATATTCTCATGAACATTAGAATCATTACCAAGAAACGAAAGTACCTGGTAATTTAGTTGGCGTGCACGAGCTCTAGTAATTGGTCCAGTATGTATAGCAGCAGGGGCTGTGGGTGTAACAATTGTATTGATGTCCTCATCATCTTATTCATTTCAAAAGATTGACAATGTTCATCATTAAACCATCCCAACATTGGTGAATAAACCTTATTTGAATCAAATTTACATGCTACAACATGCTTAGATAAGCAAACATGCAATGAGTCATTCGACACAGAATCATCACCAAGATTAGAGGTCATATCAAAATGATTAAACATTGATTCTTTTGCATCAACAGTTAATTCAATGGGTGCACTCAAAATTGTTGGTATTTCAGTTGTTTGATCACATGACACAGTCATGACAGTATCAAGATTCTCTAAAATAGGTGATGTGCTCAAATCACCAGGTAACTCAACACATGATGCATTCAAGTTAACTAGGGATGCATCATTCTCATGTGAAGTTATATCATCAATACCTTTAGTGTTACCTTGTCGCAAAGACGTAGCTGATGTAGGTACGGACGTTGACAATGCACCATACACTTGAGATGATGTCACGCTCACATTCTGAGGTGGGGCTGCTCTAGTAGGTGCAACGGTGGAGGAACCAACCGGTGGTGGTGAGCATGAACTGGAATAGTAGTTGTTGTAGTCACCCAATGCATCCTCCTGTATCTGTCTCTCAAAGGTACAAGCGCGAACATACATACCAGTAATGCAACGAGGAATATAGTGAAATCTTGCACGGATATCATGGTTCAAACCACCAAAAAATCTATTCATTGTATCATCCTCCGATTCTTCTATGTCACAATGATGCATATAAGATTTGAACTCTTGGTAGTAAGCATGAACGGTGTTACTGCCTTGTTTTAATTGTTCCAATTTGCGAAGCAATTCACGACGATAGTAAGGAGGAAAAAAATTGTTGTCTCATTACAGCTTTCAAAACTTTCCAAGTTGTGGGTTGGTTATCAATGTTTTTCTTACAATGTACACTCCACCAAACAGAAGCAAAACCAGTAAATGCTCTAATGGTAGCTCGTACTCTCTCAAGTTCAGAAATATCATGGTGACTAAAAACTTGTTCTACTTCAAGCTCCCAAGCTAGATAAATAGCAGGATTAAATCTACCCTCAAATGATGGTAAAGAGATAACCTGACCATATGCTTGTGTGTGTTGTCCCAACTCTCGTGATGGTGAAGATGTGTCTGTCCTCCAAGAACTTCTATCTCCGGAACCTGTCATGATTAGTAGAAACAAGAAACAAAATTCGAGAATAATGTTCCTATGAACAACTAGGATGTGGTTGTAAAGTGCTCACAGTAAAGCAAATATCAATATCTTACAAGTTTTTACCATGCGGCAGGTGGTGACAGGCAACCAGCAATGTCAAATAACTCCGAAGATTGTGTAAAGTGATTGCCAGGGGAACGTACGTATACACGGTGTAGAAATATTTGGAGCTGGGTTGGCTATATATGGTAGCAAAAGATTAGCAATAATCAGTTCAGAGATGCAATGTTGAATAAACGCTCAACGACGGTACCATGCTGGTCCTTGGCTAGACCGGACTAGAGACGCGAGCCTAGAACACTAATGAGGTCATGGAATAGCACAACTAGCATCAATGAAGGATAAGTAGCTCTGGACAGCAAGATATAAGTGAAGATCACAACGGCAGTAAAGATAATGATGAATAACAACTGCCAAGCAGGATATATAACAACTCCCTCTCCAACTTTCCTCTTGAAAAGTTTGAGCCAATTTTCTGATAAATTCTTTTAAAGAATGCTACTAACTCAAGCTTTCCAATGCAAAAAGAATCACTCAATTCCGAGTTGATATGAGGAGTCAAAGAGTTTTAAAACTGGCCTGAAAAATTGGAACAAGCTGTGTTCACGAACTTCAGAGGGCAAAAAGACCTATTTAGAAGCCGATTTTGAGGTATCAAATATTGAACTTGCTTCTGCAACTATTTAGATGCGGCTCGTCGCTAGCTTTAATTTGAGTACTGGCGGAGCCAAAATGGACTTCGTATGAGGAAGATACACCTGTTTTACTGAACAGTGCGCAAAACAGATTCCAATCCGAATTCAAGTACGAGATTGATTCTAGATAGATCCGATTTTTTTTTCTTCTCTCCTTTTTTTTTCTCACGCTTTTTTTCTTTTTCTTCTCTCTCTGTTTCTTTTTCCCCCTTTTTTCTCTCTTTTTTTTCTCTCTTTTTTTTCTCCCTCTTTCCAAGACAAACTAGATAAGATGCAGATTGGATCAGGCGAAGATGTGAATGACCTCAACTATGATTATGACAATGAATAGTGCGTAGCACGTGGTGGAAATTAATAGATGGGATGGTGGACGGCGGAAGGGATAATGATGCAGCGGCGGCGTGACTAATGTGAACAGAACTCGAAACTCTAAAGGAACTAGACACTAAGACCAGCAACTGACACGACGATGCAACCGATAATTCAACTATGCAAGCAATGAATAGAAAATTGCAAAGGCTCAGACTGGCTTGGATAAAGGATGAACAGATCTAACTTTTTTTTGTGGCTTTTTCTTGGACAATAGGTAAGAAAATAAATCTAATCTAAGAAAAACTGGAAATTCTCACCGAGCAACCTGAAAACTGATACCACTTGATAGAGGCGGGGTGTCCCGATCTTTCGATGAGATGATAACTATCGATTTGGTGAAGATGACTTTGACGATCCAACTACAAACGTGCACGACGTTGCGCCTTAGCAATCGCTAAACCAACTTCAAGAGGTTATTGACCACGCCGGAGCATAATCAACCTGACCACGAAGGTCTATTCCTGCAAGCAATCGAAGAACAAGCAAGAATATGATAAAAGCAATCTGAATATTGTGAGTATATATGAAGTATTGATGAAGGTGGGGATCCGTAAGCGGTCTTGGTCTGGTCGTTGAACACAAACAAAGTACACGAAGTTGCAATGGCTAACTTTTAACTAAACAAATCCCAAGGAAAAAGCTACTAGATGGATCTACTTATATAGGAGCAAGGGGTGGCGGCCAAGGAGGTGGGAGAACGTCCCAAGGCAGCCTAAAACTAAATCTAGGTCGTACAAGGCCAATGGGCCCAAGTGGAGGTGATGTAACACCTTTGGACTTGTAGTTTGACTCGGATTCTGCTGCAGCATCAGATTGTTTGGTCCATAACTCAACGCTCCGGACGAATTTGAAGGTGATTCCAATTGGGCTGGAAAGTGCACGAAATCTAGTTTCCAACAAAAAAAAAAGAATCACCCAATTCGGAGTCCGTATGAAAAAGTTGAGGGCGTTTTGAGTCAGGTATGTCTGTGCAGTCCGAATCTGAATCCAGAACATGAGAGACTTGGACTCTATCTTCTCTTGGGCCAAAAGTGACGTGAAAGAACTTTTTGAACAGCAAATAAACATCTCTTTCTTCCTTATCTTCATATGTGGATTGTACAAATGTCCCATACACCCGTAATTAGACAAAACACAAAAGTTTGTGAAGTATTTTTGTTCTGGATAACATAAATAGATTATTGAATAGTTTGCACTAGAAATCCCCTGACAAATATGCATATATGCAATATTTTTGGTCATATCCAAGGTAGTTATGTCCTCATCAATGTCGCGTCTTAGCAATCGCTAAACCAACTCCGAGAGGTTATTGACCACGCCGGAGCACGATCAACCTGACCACGAGGGTCTGTTTCCTGCGAGCAAACGTGATAGAGGCAAAGGTGTCCCGTCTTTCAATGAGATGATGGATATCGCTTTGGTGGCAGTCGACTTTGACGATCCGACTACGAACGTGCGAGGACGTCGCGCCTTAGCAATCGCTAAACCAACTCCGAGAGGTTATTGACCACGCCGGAGCATGATCAACCTGACCACGAGGGTCTGTTTCCTGCGAGCAAACGAAGAACAAGCAAGAAACTGAGATTGCAATCTGGATATTGCGAATATAAGATGAAAGCTTTATTGATCAAGGTGGGGTTCTGTGACGCCTTTGTCTGGTCGTTGAACACAAACGAAGTACGCCAAGTTGCAGCTATGGCGAACTTTTAATCTAAACAAAACCCAAAGTATAAACGATGCCCTAAGGGCTCTATATATGGAGGAAGAGGGGGGAATTTCGTGGCCCTTGGTGGAGGGGTCCGAAATCAACCATATCTCCTGTTTCCCCACACATACGGACTCTAAAAATAGCCTATACTTATGTATTTCGAAATTACATGGGCCTGGCCCAATAATAAGGTGACGCAGCACCTGTAATAACCTCGGGACGAAATTTATGAAGTGGCATCTTGTATATTTCGTCCAAGGCTTCATGCGCCCATTATGGTGGCTTCAAAGTCCTGAAATCATCACTTGTAACTCCGTTCTTGTTCCCCTTGCGCATGCCATCATCTCCATGCTTGTTCTTGCTCCAATGTTCATCCTTCTCCAAGCTAGGCCCTTTATTTGTAAGGAAAACAAATGTATCCAATTTAGGCAGCATCATATTCTCATGAACATTAGAATCATTACCAAGAAACGAAAGTACCTGGTAATTTAGTTGGCGTGCGCGAGCTCTAGTAATTGGTCCAGTATGTATAGCAGCAGGGCCTGTGGGTGTAACAATGGTATTGATGTCCTCATCACTTTCCCTTATGTCATTAAACACAAGAAGGGAAAAGAAAATGTTATTGCTGATGCATTGTCTCGTCGCTATACTATGCTTTCACAACTTGACTTCAAAATATTTGGTTTGGAGACCATCAAAGATCAATATGTGCATGATGCTGATTTTAAAGATGTAATGCAGAATTGTAAAGAAGGAAGAATGTGGAACAAGTTTGTTGTTAACGATGGATTTGTGTTTCGTGCTAACAAGCTATGCATTCCAGCTAGCTCCGTTCGTCTTTTGTTGTTGCAGGAGGCGCATGGAGGAGGATTAATGGGACACTTTGGCGTGAAGAAGACGGAGGACGTACTTGCTACACATTTCTTTTGGCCAAAGATGAGACGGGATGTTGAGCGTTTTATTGCACGCTGCACTACATGTCAAAAAGCTAAGTCACGACTCAATCCTCATGGTTTATATATGCCTTTGCCTGTACCTAGTGTGATAGAGGCGGGGTGTCCCGATCTTTCGATGAGATGATAACTAACGATTTGGTGGAGATGACTTTGATGATCCGACTACAAACGTGCACGACGTTGCGCCTTAGCAATCGCTAAACCAACTCCGAGAGGTTATTGACCACGCCGGAGCACAATCAACCTGACCACGAAGGTCTATTCCTGCAAGCAATCGAAGAACAAGCAAGAATATGATAAAAGCAATCTGAATATTGCGAGTATATATGAAGTATTGATAAAGGTGGGGATCCGTAAGCGGTCTTGGTCTGGTCGTTGGACACAAACGAAGTACACGAAGTTGCAATGGCTAACTTTTAACTAAACAAATCCCAAGGAAAAAGCTACTAGATGGATCTACTTATATAGGAGCAAGGGGTGGCGGCCAAGGAGGTGGGAGGACGTCCCAAGGCAGCCTAAAACTAACCCTAGGTCGTACAAGGCTCATGGGCCCAAGTGGAGGTGATGTAACACCTTTGGACTTGTAGTTTGACTCGGATTCTGCTGCAGCATCAGATTGTTTCATCCACAACTCAACGCTCCGGACGAATTTGAAGGTGATTCCAATTGGGTTGGAAAGTGCACGAAATCTAGTTTCCAACAAAAAAAGAATCACCCAATTCGGAGTCCGTATGAAAAACTTGTGTGCGTTTTGAGTCAGGTATGTCTGTGCAGTCCGAATCTGAATCCAGAACGTGAGAGACTTGGACTCTATCTTCTCTTGGGCCAAAAGTGACGTGAGAGAACTTTTTGGACAGCAAATAAACATCTCTTTCTTCCTTATCTTCATATGTGGATTGTACAAATGTCCCATACACCTGCAATTAGACAAAACACAAAAGTGTGTGAAGTATTTTTGTTCTGGATAACATAAATAGATTATTGAATAGTTTGCACTAGAAATCACCTAACAAATATGCATATATGCAATATTTTTGGTCATATCCAAGGTAGTCATGTCCTCATCATCGTGACTTAGCTTTTTGACATGTAGTGCATCGAGCAATAAAACGCTCAACATCCCGTCTCATCTTTGGCCAAAAGAAATGTGTAGCAAGTACGTCCTCCGTCTTCTTCACGCCAAAGTGTCCCATTAATCCTCCTCCATGCGCCTCCTGCAACAACAAAAGACGAACGGAGCTAGCTGGAATGCATAGCTTGTTAGCACGAAACACAAATCCATCGTTAACGACAAACTTGTTCCACATTCTTCCTTCTTTACAATTCTGCATTACATCTTTAAAATCAGCATCATGCACATATTGATCTTTGATGGTCTCCAAACCAAATATTTTGAAGTCAAGTTGTGAAAGCATAGTATAGCGACGAGACAATGCATCAGCAATAACATTTTCTTTTTCCTTCTTGTGTTTAATGACATAAGGGAAAGTCTCAATGAATTCAACCCATTTAGCATGTCTACGATTCAGTTTAGCTTGACTTTTAATATGTTTCAAAGATTCATGATCAGAATGTATAACAAATTCTTTGGGCCATAAATAATGTTGCCATGTTTCTAAAGTCCGAACAAGAGCATATAATTCTTTATCATAAGTAGAATAATTCAGACTAGGCCCACTCAATTTTTCAGAAAAGTATGCAACAGGTTTGCCATCTTGTAATAACACACCTCCTAATCCAATTCCACTAGCATCACATTCAAGCTCAAAAGTCTTATTAAAATCAGGAAGTTGGAGTAAAGGAGCATGTGTCAACTTATCTTTCAATACCGTGAAGGCTTCTTCCTGTGCGGTACCCCAAACAAAAGGAACATCCTTCTTTGTAAGCTCGTTGAGAGGTGCAGCAATGGTGCTGAAATCTCTCACAAAACGCCTATAGAATCCAGCGAGGCCAAGAAAACTCCTCACTTGTGTGACCGTTTTGGGCTGCGGCCAACTCTCAATAGCTTCAATCTTGGCTTTGTCAACTTCAATTCCCTGTGGAGTAACAACATAGCCAAGAAAAGATACTCGGTCGGTGCAAAAGGTGCACTTCCCAAGGTTACCAAACAAACGTGCATCACGTAGAGCAATAAAAACAGCACGTAAATGTTCCAAATGTTCTTCCAAAGATCTGCTATAAATCAGTATATCATCAAAATAGACTACCACAAATCGTCCAATGAAAGCACGTAAAACTTCGTTCATTAGTCTCATGAAAGTACTAGGCGCATTACTTAACCCAAAAGGCATGACTAACCACTCATATAATCCAAACTTAGTTTTAAATGCTGTTTTCCATTCATCTCCCAATTTCATACGAATTTGATGGTATCCACTACGCAAATCAACTTTGGAGAATATTGTAGAGCCACTCAATTCATCAAGCATATCATCTAGCCTAGGAATAGGATGACGATAACGAATAGTAATATTATTAATGCCTCTACAATCAACACACATACGTGATGTACCATCCTTTTTCGGCACTAGAATAATAGGAACAGCACAAGGACTAAGGGATTCGCGTATATAACCTTTGTCGAGAAGCTCTTGTACTTGACGCATAATCTCCTTCGTCTCCTCTGGATTGGTACGGTATGGTGCACGGTTTGGCAGTGAAGCACCGGGAATTAAGTCAATCTGATGCTCAATCCCTCGAATAGGCGGTAATCCCGGTGGCACGTCTTGTGGAAAGACATCAACGAACTCCTGCAAAATGTTAGTGACAGCAGGAGGCAAAGAGGAAGGCACGTCCTCGAATGAAAATAATGCCTCTTTGCACACAAAAGCATAGCAAACAGATTTGCTGAAATCTAGCTCATCAATATCAGATTTGGTGGCAAATAAACATGCACTTTTCAATTTAATTTCAGAAGCAACACTAGATGGTTTATTATTAGGCTTCATTTGTTGCTCAAATTCTTTTGCCACAATCTGATTTTCACTCTTATTCGTCTCCTGTTTTGCTTTATTAGCTCTATTAATATCATCTTTCAAAATGGAATCAGGAGTCATAGGAAGCAAAGTAATATTTTTATCCTTATGAACAAGAGTATAGTGATTGTTTCTACCATGGTGTACAGAATTTTTATCAAATTGCCATGGTCAACCAAGTAATAAGGAACATGCTTGCATAGGTACCACATCACAATCAACATAATCAGCATATGTAGAGATACTAAAATGCACACGAACAGTACGTGTTATGATGAGGACATCAATACAATTGTTACACCCACAGCCCCTGCTGCTATACATACTGGACCAATTACTAGAGCTCGTGCACGCCAACTAAATTACCAGGTACTTTCGTTTCTTGGTAATGATTCTAATGTTCATGAGAATATGATGCTGCCTAAATTGGATACATTTGTTTTGCTTACAAATGAAGGGCCTAGCTTGGAGAAGGATGAACATTGGAGCAAGAACAAGCATGGAGATGATGGCATGCGCAAGGGGAACAAGAACGGAGTTACAAGTGATGATTTCAGGACTCTGAAGCCACCATAATGGGTGCATGAAGCCTTGGACGAAATATACAAGATGCCACTTCATAAATTTCGTCCCGAGGCTATTTTAGGTGCTGCGTCACCTTATTATTGGGCCAGGCCCATGTAATTTCGAAATACATAAGTATAGGCTATTTTTAGAGTCCGTATGTGTGGGGAAACAAGAGATAGGGTTGATTTCGGATCCCTCCACCAAGGGCCACGAAATTCCCCCCCCTCTTCCTCCATATATACAGCCCTTAGGGCATCGTTTAGACTTTGGGTTTTGTTTAGATTAAAAGTTCGCCATAGCTGCAACTTCGCGTACTTCGTTTGTGTTCAACGACCAGACAAAGGCGTCACAGAACCCCACCTTGATCAATAAAGCTTTCATCTTATATTCGCAATATCCAGATTGCAATCTTAGTTTCTTGCTTGTTCTTCGTTTGCTCGCAGGAAACAGACCCTCGTGGTCAGGTTGATCGTGCTCCGGCGTGGTCAATAACCTCTCGGAGTTGGTTTAGCGATTGCTAAGGCGCGACGTCCTCGCACGTTCGTAGTCGGATCGTCAAAGTCGACTTCCACCAAAGCGATATCCATCATCTCATCGAAAGATCGGGACCCTCGCCTCTATCATCATGTCACGAGTATAATAAGCAGGGACGAAAGTATGTCGCATGGCAAGTTTCAAATCATCCCAAGTAGTAGGTATATAATCAGGGTGTAACCGACAATATTCACTCCACCAAACCAAAGCATAACCAGTGAAAGAACCAACCGCAACCTTAACCTTTTTATGTTCATCGAAATTATGGGAAGCAAATATATTTTTTATGTCGAACTCCCATTCAATATATAAAGCAGGTTTAAAACGGCCATTAAATGGTGGTATAGATACATTAACCTGATCATGTGCATTTGGATGTTTGTGCACCTCTCGTGACGGTTGTGGTATTTGCAAAGGTGGTGGCACGTCTCCCGCGATCGACAAAGCCCATGAATTGACTCTGGATCCTGTCATGATTAGTAGAACAAGAAACAAAACCCAAAAATAATGTTCCTATAACTACTAGGATGTGGTGGTAAAACACTCACAGTAAAGCAAATATCAATGTCTTACAAGTTCTTGCCATGCAGCAGACGGTGATCGGCAACCAGCGGTGTCAAGTAACTCCGAATATTGAGTAAACCGATTGCCAGGGGAGCGTACGTATACACGGTGTAGAAATATGTGGAGCTGGGTTGGCTATATATGGTAGCAAAAGATTAGCAATAATCAATTCAAAGATGCAATGTTGAATAAAGGCTCAACGACGGTACTGTGCTGGTCCTAGGCTAGACCGGACTAGAGACGCGAGCCTAGAACACTAATGAAGTCACGGCGTAGCACAACTAGCATCAATGAAGGATACTAAGTAGCTCTTGACAGCAAGATATAAGTGAAGATCACAACGGCAGTGAAGATAATGATGAAAAACAACTGCCAAGCAGGATATACAACAACTCTCTCTCCAACTTTCCTCTTGAAAAGTTTGAGACAATTTTCTGATAAATTCTTTCAAAGAATGCTACTAACTGAAGCTTTCCAATGCAAAAAGAACCACTCAATTCCGAGTTGATATGAGGAGTCAAAGAATTCTAAAACTGGCCTGAAAAATTGGAACAAGCTGTGTTCGCGAACTTCGGAGGGCAAAAAGACCTATTTAGAAGCCGATTTTGAGGTGTCAAATATTGAACTTGCTTCTGCAACTATTTAGATGCGGCTCGTCGCTATCTTTAATTTGAGTACTCACGGAGCCAAAACGGACTTCGTATGAGGAAGATACACCTGTTTTACTGAACAGTGCGCAAAACAGATTCCAATCCGAATTCAGGTACGAGATTTGATGAGGACATGACTACCTTGGATATGACCAAAAATATTGCATATATGCATATTTGTCAGGTGATTTCTAGTGCAAACTATTCAATAATCTATTTATGTTATCCAGAACAAAAATACTTCACACACTTTTGTGTTTTGTCTAATTGCAGGTGTATGGGACATTTGTACAATCCACATATGAAGATAAGGAAGAAAGAGATGTTTATTTGCTGTCCAAAAAGTTCTCTCATGTCACTTTTGGCCCAAGAGAAGATAGAGTCCAAGTCTCTCACGTTCTGGATTCAGATTCGGACTGCACAGACATACCTGACTCAAAACGCACACAAGTTTTTCATACGGACTCCGAATTGGGTGATTCTTTTTTTGTTGGAAACTAGATTTCGTGCACTTTCCAACCCAATTGGAATCACCTTCAAATTCGTCCGGAGCGTTGAGTTGTGGACGAAACAATCTAATGCTGCAGCAGAATCCGAGTCAAACTACAAGTCCAAAGGTGTTACATCACCTCCACTTGGGCCCATTGGCCTTGTACGACCTAGATTTAGTTTTAGGCTACCTTGGGACGTCCTCCCACCTCCTTGACCGCCACCCCTTGCTCCTATATAAGTAGATCCATCTAGTAGCTTTTCCTTGGGATTTGTTTAGTTAAAAGTTAGCCACTGCAACTTCGTGTACTTCGTTTGTGTCCAACGACCAGACCAAGACCGCTTCCGGATCCCCACCATTATCAATACCTCATATATATTTGCAATATTCAGATTGCTTTATCATATTCTTGCTCGTTCTTCGATTGCTTGCAGGAATAGACCTTCGTGGTCAGGCTGACCGTGCTTCCGGCAGCGTCAGTAACCTCAGGAGATTGGTTTAGCGATTGCTAAGGCGCAACGTCATGCACGTTTGTAGTCGGATCGTCAAAGTCGTCTCCACCAAATCGATAGTTATCATCTCATCGAAAGATCGGGACACCCTTAGCCTCTATCAAGTGGTATCAGTTTTCAGGTTGCTCGGTGAGAATTTCCAGTTTTCCTAGATTAGATTTATTTTCTTACCTATTGTCCAAGAAAAAGCCACAAAAAAGAGTTAGATCTATTCATCCTTGGTCCAAGCCAGTCTGAGCCTTTACAATTTTCTTTTCATTGCTTGCATAGTTGAATTATCGGTTGCATCGTCGTGTCGAGTTGCTGGTCTTAGTGTCTAGTTCCTTTAGAGTTTCGAGTTCTGTTCACATTAGTCACGCAGCCGCTGCATCATTATCCCATCCGCTGTCCACCATCCCATCCACCAATTTCCACCATGTGCTACGCACTGTTTATTGTCATAATCATAGTTGAGGTCACTCACATCTTCACCTGATCGAATCTGCGTCTTATCTAGTTTGTCTTGGAAAGAGGGAGAAAAAGAAGATAAAGAAAAAAAAAGAGAGAAAAAAGGAAATAAAAAAAAAGAAAAAGAGGGAGAAGAAAAAGAAAAAAAAAGCGTGAGAAAAAAAAAGAGAGAAGAAAAAAAATTGGATCTATCTAGAATCAATCTCGTACCTGAATTCGGATTGGAATCTGTTTTGCGCACTGTTCAGTAAAACAGGTGTATCTTCCTCATACGAAGTCCGTTTTGGCTCCGTGAGTACTCAAATTGAAGATAGCGACGAGCCGCATCTAAATAGTTGCAGAAGCTAGTTCAATATTTGACACCTCAAAATCGGCTTCTAAATAGGTCTTTTTGCCCTCCGAAGTTCGTGAACACAGCTTGTTCCAATTTTTTAGGCCAGTTTTAGAATTCTTTGACTCCTCATATCAACTCGGAATTGAGAGATTCTTTTTGCATTGGAAAGCTTGAGTTAGTAGCATTCTTTGAAAGAATTTATCAGAAAATTGTCTCAAACTTTTCAAGAGGAAAGTTGGAGAGAGAGTTGTTGTATATCCTGCTTGGCAGTTGTTTTTCATCATTATCTTCATTGCCGTTGTGATCTTCACTTATATCTTGCTGTCAAGAGCTACTTAGTATCCTTCATTGATGCTAGTTGTGCTACGCCGTGACCTCATTAGTGTTCTAGGCTCGCGTCTCTAGTCCGGTCTAGCCTAGGACCAGCACAGTACCGTCGTTGAGCGTTTATTCAACATTGCATCTTTGAATTGAATATTGCTAATCTTTTGCTACCATATATAGCCAACCCAGCTCCACATATTTCTACACCGTGTATACGTACGCTCCCCTGGCAATAGCTTTACTCAATATTTGGAGTTACTTGACACCGCTGGTTGCCGATCACCGCCTGCTGCATGGTAAGAACTTGTAAGACATTGATATTTGCTTTACTGTGAGCGTTTTACCACCACATCCTAGTAGTTATAGGAACATTATTTTTGGGTTTTGTTTCTTGTTCTACTAATCATGACAGGATCCAGAGTCAATTCATGGGCTTTGTCGATCGCGGGAGACGTGCCACCACCTTTGCAAATACCACAACCGTCACAAGAGGTGCACAAACATCCAAATGCACATGATCAGGTTAATGTATCTATACCACCATTTAATGGCCGTTTTAAACCTGCTTTATATATTGAATGGGAGTTCGACATAAAAAATATATTTGCTTCCCATAATTTCGATGAACATAAAAAGGTTAAGGTTGCGGTTGGTTCTTTCACTGGTTATGCTTTGGTTTGGTGGAGTGAATATTGTCGGTTACACCCTGATTATATACATACTACTTGGGATGATTTGAAACTTGCCATGCGACATACTTTCGTCCCTGCTTATTATACTCGTGACATGATTAAGAAGTTGCAACACTTAAAACAAGGTAGTGAAACTGTAACAAAATATTATGATGATTTACAAACTACCTTGTTGCATTCCTCTTTAGAAGAAAGTGAAGATGATTTTATGGATAGATTTTGGGGAGGATTAAACCGTGATATTCAAGAGATACTAATTCATGAAGAGTGTTATCCTATGGACCATTTGTTTCATCTTGCTTGCAAAGCTGAACAGGAAATAAAACGACGTGTTGGCCACGAGGAGAACAAGCGCACGGTGCACATTCCAAGAGTTGATATGATTGTTCCTTCAACTACTAAGCATACTATGACAACCACATCCGTTGTTGTCAGGACTACATCACCTCCACCATGTGACACATCGCCCCCGAGAGTGGCTACATCATCTGAGTTGATCATAAGAGGTAATGACAAATGTACTGATCTTCCATCTCTACATGAGAATGATGAATGCCTTGTCAATTTGAATGCACCATCTGATGAGCTACCCACTACTTTGATCACACCACCTATTTTAGAGGACTACGTTGATAATTTGACTTTGCCATGTGATCAAACAACTGAAATACCAACAATTTTGAGTGCACCCATTGAATTAACTATTGATGCAAAAGAACCAATGTTTAATCATTTTGATATGACCTCTAATCTTGGTGATGATTCTGTGTTGAATGACTTATTGCATGTTTGCTTATTTAAGCATGTTGTAGCATGTAAATTTGATGCAAGTAAGGTTTATTCACCAATGTTGGGATGGTTTAATGATGAACATTGTCAATCTTTTGAAATGAATAAGAGCTTCACTTATATGTGCAAACTGAGTTGCAATATTTTCATGCCTTCTACTTCTTGTGCTAATTTTTTGGCTTTAGATTTTATGAACTATGCAAGTTACTCATCTATTCCTGTGTCATATATGCAAAAATCAAGGGAAGTAAAAATGGATGACATATACATATACAACATGTACACCTTGTCTTTTTTGTTAGCCACATTTCAGATTAAGCAACGCCGAGGACGGCTTTATTTTCAAGAAGGGGAGGATGATGAGGACATGACTACCTTGGATATGACCAAAAATATTGCATATATGCATATTTGTCAGGTGATTTCTAGTGCAAACTATTCAATAATCTATTTATGTTATCCAGAACAAAAATACTTCACACACTTTTGTGTTTTGTCTAATTGCAGGTGTATGGGACATTTGTACAATCCACATATGAAGATAAGGAAGAAAGAGATGTTTATTTGCTGTCCAAAAAGTTCTCTCACGTCACTTTTGGCCCAAGAGAAGATAGAGTCCAAGTCTCTCACGTTCTGGATTCAGATTCGGACTGCACAGACACACCTGACTCAAAATGCATACAAGTTTTTCATACGGACTCCGAATTGGGTGATTCTTTTTTTGTTGGAAACTAGATTTCGTGCACTTTCCAACCCAATTGGAATCACCTTCAAATTCGTCCGGAGCGTTGAGTTGTGGACGAAACAATCTGATGCTGCAGCAGAATCCGAGTCAAACTACAAGTCCAGAGGTGTTACATCACCTCCACTTGGGCCCATTGGCCTTGTACGACCTCGATTTAGTTTTAGGCTGCCTTGGGACGTCCTCCCACCTCCTTGGCCGCCACCCCTTGCTCCTATATAAGTAGATCCATCTAGTAGCTTTTCCTTGGGATTTGTTTAGTTAAAAGTTAGCCAACGCAACTTCGTGTACTTCGTTTGTGTCCAACGACCAGACCAAGACCGCTTTCGGATCCCCACCTTTATCAATACTTCATATATATTTGCAATATTCAGATTGCTTTTATCATATTCTTGCTCGTTCTTCGATTGCTTGCAGGAATAGACCTTCGTGGTCAGGTTGATCGTGCACCGGCGTGGTCAATAACCTCTGGAGATTGGTTTAGCGATTGCTAAGGCGCAACGTCGTGCACGTTTGTAGTCGGATCGTCAAAGTCGTCTCCACCAAATCGATAGTTACCATCTCATCGAAAGATCGGGACACCCTCGCCTCTATCAATGAGGATTGAGTCGTGACTTAGCTTTTTGACATGTAGTGCAGCGAGCAATAAAACGCTCAACATCCCGTCTCATCTTTGGCCAAAAGAAATGTGTAGCAAGTACGTCCTCCGTCTTCTTCACGCCAAAGTGTCCCATTAATCCTCCTCCATGCGCCTCCTGCAACAACAAAAGACGAACGGAGCTAGCTGGAATGCATAGCTTGTTAGCACGAAACACAAATCCATCGTTAACAACAAACTTGTTCCACATTCTTCCTTCTTTACAATTCTGCATTACATCTTTAAAATCAGCATCATGCACATATTGATCTTTGATGGTCTCCAAACCAAATATTTTGAAGTCAAGTTGTGAAAGCATAGTATAGCGACGAGACAATGCATCAGCAATAACATTTTCTTTTCCCTTCTTGTGTTTAATGACATAAGGGAAAGTCTCAATGAATTCAACCCATTTAGCATGTCTACGATTCAGTTTAGCTTGACTTTTAATATGTTTCAAAGATTCATGATCAGAATGTATAACAAATTCTTTGGCCATAAATAATGTTGCCATGTTTCTAAAGTCCGAACAAGAGCATATAATTCTTTATCATAAGTAGAATAATTCAGACTAGGCCCACTCAATTTTTCAGAAAAGTATGCAACAGGTTTGCCATCTTGTAATAACACACCTCCTAATCCAATTCCACTAGCATCACATTCAAGCTCAAAAGTCTTATTAAAATCAGGAAGTTGGAGTAAAGGAGCATGTGTCAACTTATCTTTCAATACCGTGAAGGCTTCTTCCTGTGCGGTACCCCAAACAAAAGGAACATCCTTCTTTGTAAGCTCGTTGAGAGGTGCAGCAATGGTGCTGAAATCTCTCACAAAACGCCTATAGAATCCAGCGAGGCCAAGAAAACTCCTCACTTGTGTGACCGTTTTGGGCTGCGGCCAACTCTCAATAGCTTCAATCTTGGCTTTGTCAACTTCAATTCCCTGTGGAGTAACAACATAGCCAAGAAAAGATACTCGGTCGGTGCAAAAGGTGCACTTCCCAAGGTTACCAAACAAACGTGCATCACGTAGAGCAATAAAAACAGCACGTAAATGTTCCAAATGTTCTTCCAAAGATCTGCTATAAATCAGTATATCATCAAAATAGACTACCACAAATCGTCCAATGAAAGCACGTAAAACTTCGTTCATTAGTCTCATGAAAGTACTAGGCGCATTACTTAACCCAAAAGGCATGACTAACCACTCATATAATCCAAACTTAGTTTTAAATGCTGTTTTCCATTCATCTCCCAATTTCATACGAATTTGATGGTATCCACTACGCAAATCAACTTTGGAGAATATTGTAGAGCCACTCAATTCATCAAGCATATCATCTAGCCTAGGAATAGGATGACGATAACGAATAGTAATATTATTAATGCCTCTACAATCAACACACATACGTGATGTACCATCCTTTTTCGGCACTAGAATAATAGGAACAGCACAAGGACTAAGGGATTCGCGTATATAACCTTTGTCGAGAAGCTCTTGTACTTGACGCATAATCTCCTTCGTCTCCTCTGGATTGGTACGGTATGGTGCACGGTTTGGCAGTGAAGCACCGGGAATTAAGTCAATCTGATGCTCAATCCCTCGAATAGGCGGTAATCCCGGTGGCACGTCTTGTGGAAAAATGTCAGCGAACTCCTGCAAAATGTTAGTGACAGCAGGAGGCAAAGAGGAAGGCACGTCCTCGAATGAAAATAATGCCTCTTTGCACACAAAAGCATAGCAAACAGATTTGCTGAAATTTAGCTCATCAATATCAGATTTGGTGGCAAATAAATGATGAGGATATGACTACCTTGGATATGACCAAAAATATTGCATATATGCATATTTGTCAGGTGATTTCTAGTGCAAACTATTCAATAATCTATTTATGTTATCCAGAACAAAAATACTTCACACACTTTTGTGTTTTGTCTAATTGCAGGTGTATGGGACATTTGTACAATCCACATATGAAGATAAGGAAGAAAGAGATGTTTATTTGCTGTCCAAAAAGTTCTCTCACGTCACTTTTGGCCCAAGAGAAGATAGAGTCCAAGTCTCTCACGTTCTGGATTCAGATTCGGACTGCACAGACATACCTGACTCAAAACGCACACAAGTTTTTCATACGGACTCCGAATTGGGTGATTCTTTTTTTGTTGGAAACTAGATTTCGTGCACTTTCCAACCCAATTGGAATCACCTTCAAATTCGTCCGGAGCGTTGAGTTGTGGACGAAACAATCTAATGCTGCAGCAGAATCCAAGTCAAACTACAAGTCCAAAGGTGTTACATCACCTCCACTTGGGCCCATTGGCCTTGTACGACCTAGATTTAGTTTTAGGCTGCCTTGGGACGTCCTCCCACCTCCTTGACCGCCACCCCTTGCTCCTATATAAGTAGATCCATCTAGTAGCTTTTCCTTGGGATTTGTTTAGTTAAAAGTTAGCCACTGCAACTTCGTGTACTTCGTTTGTGTCCAACGACCAGACCAAGACCGCTTCCGGATCCCCACCATTATCAATACCTCATATATATTGGCAATATTCAGATTGCTTTATCATATTCTTGCTCGTTCTTCGATTGCTTGCAGGAATAGACCTTCGTGGTCAGGCTGACCGTGCTTCCGGCAGCATCAGTAACCTCAGGAGATTGGTTTAGCGATTGCTAAGGCGCAACGTCATGCACGTTTGTAGTCGGATCGTCAAAGTCGTCTCCACCAAATCGATAGTTATCATCTCATCGAAAGATCGGGACACCCTCGCCTCTATCAGGATTGATTCTAGATAGATCCAATTTTTTTTTCTTCTCTCTTTTTTTTCTCACCCTTTTTTTTCTTTTTCTTCTCTCTCGTT
>NC_057812.1:365603622-365716984 GCF_018294505.1 Triticum aestivum | reverse complement strand
TTTTTTTTCTTTCCTTTTTTCTCTTTTTTTTCTCTATCTTTTTTTTCTTTCCAAGACAAACTAGATAAGATGCAGATTGGATCAGGCGAAGATGTGAATGACCTCAACTATGATTATGACAATGAACAGTGCGTAGCACGTGGTGGAAATTAATAGATGGGATGGTGGACAGCGGAAGGGATAATGATGCAGCGGCGGCGTGACTAATGTGAACAGAACTCGAAACTCTAAAGGAACTAGACGCTAAGACCAGCAACTGACACGAAGATGCAACCGATAATTCAACTATGCAAGCAATGAATAGAAAATTGCAAAGGCTCAGACTGGCTTGGATAAATGATGAACAGATCTAACTTTTTTTTGTGTGGCTTTTTCTTGGACAATAGGTAAAAAATAAATCTAATCTAGGAAAACTGGATCACTCACCGAGCAACTTGAAAACTGATACCGCTCTGATACCACTTGATAGAGGCGGGGTGTCCCGATCTTTCGATGAGATGATAACTAACGATTTGGTGGAGACGACTTTGACGATCCGACTACAAACGTGCACGACGTTGCGCCTTAGCAATCGCTAAACCAACTCCGAGAGGTTATTGACCACGCCGGAGCACAATCAACCTGACCACGAAGGTCTATTCCTGCAAGCAATCGAAGAACAAGCAAGAATATGATAAAAGCAATCTGAATATTGCGTGTATATATGAAGTATTGATAAAGGTGGGGATCCGTAAGCGATCTTGGTCTGGTCGTTGGACACAAACGAAGTACACGAAGTTGCAATGGCTAACTTTTAACTAAACAAATCCCAAGGAAAAAGCTACTAGATGGATCTACTTATATAGGAGCAAGGGGTGGCGGCCAAGGAGGTGGGAGGACGTCCCAAGGCAGCCTAAAACTAAATTTAGGTCGTACAAGGCCAATGGGCCCAAGTGGAGGTGATGTAACACCTTTGGACTTGTAGTTTGACTCGGATTCTGCTGCAGCATCAGATTGTTTCGTCCACAACTCAACGCTCCGGACGAATTTGAAGGTGATTCCAATTGGGTTGGAAAGTGCACGAAATCTAGTTTCCAACAAAAAAAGAATCACCCAATTCGGAGTCCGTATGAAAAACTTGTGTGCGTTTTGAGTCAGGTATGTCTGTGCAGTCCGAATCTGAATCCAGAACGTGAGAGACTTGGACTCTATCTTCTCTTGAGCCAAAAGTGACGTGAGAGAACTTTTTGGACAGCAAATAAACATCTCTTTCTTCCTTATCTTCATATGTGGATTGTACAAATGTCCCATACACCTGCAATTAGACAAAACACAAAAGTGTGTGAAGTATTTTTGTTCTAGATAACACAAATAGATTATTGAATAGTTTGCACTAGAAATCACCTGACAAATATGCATATATGCAATATTTTTGGTCATATCCAAGGTAGTCATGTCCTCATCATAGTGTTCCTTGGGAGGATATATCTATGGACTTTGTTTTAGGTTTACCTCGAACAAAGAAGGGGAGGGATAGCATATTTGTTGTCGTGGATAGATTCTCGAAAATGGCACACTTTATACCATGTCATAAAAGCGATGATGTTGTTAATGTTGCTGATTTGTTCTTTCGTGAAATTATTCGCTTGCATGGTGTGCCAAATACTATTGTTTCAGATCGTGATACTAAATTTCTTAGCCACTTTTGGAGATGTTTATGGGCTAAGTTGGGGACTAAACTGCTTTTTAGTACTACTTGTCACCCCCAAACTGATGGCCAAACTGAAGTAGTCAATAGAACATTGTCTACTATGCTTAGGGCTGTTTTGAAGAGTAATAAGAAAATGTGGGAGGAATGCTTGCCTCATATTGAATTTGCCTATAATCGTTCATTGCATTCTACTACTAAGATGTGCCCTTTTGAAGTTGTGTATGGTTTCCTACCTCGTGCACCTATTGATTTGTTGCCTCTTCCATCTTCGGAGAAGGTTAATTTTGATGCTAAACAATGTGCTGAATTGATTTTAAAAATGCATGAGTTAACTAAGGAAAACATTGAGCGTATGAATGCCAAATTTAAACTTGCTGGAGATAAGGGTAGAAAACATGTTGTGTTTGCACCTGGAGATCTTGTTTGGTTACATTTGCGTAAGGACAGATTTCCTGATTTGCGCAAATCAAAGCTCATGCCACGGGCTGATGGTCCCTTTAAGGTGTTAGAGAAAATAAATGATAATGCATATAAACTTGAGCTGCCTGCAGATTTTGGGGTTAGTCCCACTTTTAACATTGCAGATTTGAAGCCTTATTTGGGTGAGGAAGATGAGTTTCCGTCGAGGACGACTTCATTTCAAGAAGGGGAGGATGATGAGGACATCAATACCATTGTTACACCCACAGGCCCTGCTGCTATACATACTGGACCAATTACGAGAGCTCGCGCACGCCAACTAAATTACCAGGTACTTTCGTTTCTTGGTAATGATTCTAATGTTCATGAGAATATGATGCTGCCTAAATTGGATACATTTGTTTTGCTTACAAATGAAGGGCCTAGCTTGGAGAAGGATGAACATTGGAGCAAGAACAATCATGGAGATGATGGCATGCGCAAGGGGAACAAGAACGGAGTTACAAGTGATGATTTCAGGACTTTGAAGCCACCATAATGGGTGCATGAAGCCTTGGACGAAATATACAAGATGCCACTTCATAAATTTCGTCCCGAGGCTATTTTAGGTGTTGCGTCACCTTATTATTGGGCCAGGCCCATGTAATTTCGAAATACATAAGTATAGGCTATTTTTAGAGTCCGTATGTGTGGGGAAACAAGAGATAGGGTTGATTTCGGACCCCTCCACCAAGGGCCACGAAATTCCCCCCTCTTCCTCCATATATACAGCCCTTAGGGCATCGTTTAGACTTTGGGTTTTGTTTAGATTAAAAGTTCGCCATAGCTGCAACTTCGCGTACTTCGTTTGTGTTCAACGACCAGACAAAGGCGTCACAGAACCCCACCTTGATCAATAAAGCTTTTCATCTTATATTCGCAATATCCAGATTGCAATCTCAGTTTCTTGCTTGTTCTTCGTTTGCTCGCAGGAAACAGACCCTCGTGGTCAGGTTGATCGTGCTCCGGCGTGGTCAATAACCTCTCGGAGTTGGTTTAGCGATTGCTAAGGCGCGACGTCCTCGCACGTTCGTAGTCGGATCGTCAAAGTCGACTTCCAACAAAGCGATATCCATCATCTCATCGAAAGACGGGACACCTTTGCCTCTATCAAGTGGTATCAGTTTTCAGGTTGCTCGGTGAGAATCTCCAGTTTTCCTAGATTAGATTTATTTTCTTACCTATTGTCCAACGACCAGACCAAGACCGCTTACGGATCCCCACCTTTATCAATACCTCAATACAATTGTTACACCCACAGCCCCTGCTGCTATACATACTGGACCAATTACTAGAGCCCGTGCACGCCAACTAAATTACCAGGTACTTTCGTTTCTTGGTAATGATTCTAATGTTCATGAGAATATGATGCTGCCTAAATTGGATACATTTGTTTTGCTTACAAATGAAGGGCCTAGCTTGGAGAAGGATGAACATTGGAGCAAGAACAAGCATGGAGATGATGGCATGCGCAAGGGGAACAAGAACGGAGTTACAAGTGATGATTTCAGGACTTTGAAGCCACCATAATGGGTGCATGAAGCCTTGGACGAAATATACAAGATGCCACTTCATAAATTTCGTCCCTAGGCTATTTTAGGTGCTGCGTCACCTTATTATTGGGCCAGGCCCATGTAATTTCGAAATACATAAGTATAGGCTATTTTTAGAGTCCGTATGTGTGGGGAAACAAGAGATAGGGTTGATTTCGGACCCCTCCACCAAGGGCCACGAAATTCCCCCCTCTTCCTCCATATATACAGCCCTTAGGGCATCGTTTAGACTTTGGGTTTTGTTTAGATTAAAAGTTCGCCATAGCTGCAACTTCGCGTACTTCGTTTGTGTTCAACGACCAGACAAAGGCGTCACAGAACCCCACCTTGATCAATAAAGCTTTCATCTTATATTCGCAATATCCAGATTGCAATATTAGTTTCTTGCTTGTTCTTCGTTTGCTCGCAGGAAACAGACCCTCGTGGTCAGGTTGATCGTGCTCCGGCGTGGTCAATAACCTCTCGGAGTTGGTTTAGCGATTGCTAAGGCGCAACGTCCTCGCACGCTCGTAGTCGGATCGTCAAAGTCGACTTCCACCAAAGCGAAATCCACCATCTCATCGAAAGACGGGACACCTTTGCCTCTATCAGAAAGTCTCAATGAATTCAACCCATTTAGCATGTCTACGATTCAGTTTAGCTTGACTTTTAATATGTTTCAAAGATTCATGATCAGAATGTATAACAAATTCTTTGGGCCATAAATAATGTTGCCATGTTTCTAAAGTCCGAACAAGAGCATATAATTCTTTATCATAAGTAGAATAATTCAGACTAGGCCCACTCAATTTTTCAGAAAAGTATGCAACAGGTTTGCCATCTTGTAATAACACACCTCCTAATCCAATTCCACTAGCATCACATTCAAGCTCAAAAGTCTTATTAAAATCAGGAAGTTGGAGTAAAGGAGCATGTGTCAACTTATCTTTCAATACCGTGAAGGCTTCTTCCTGTGCGGTAGCCCAAAGCAAAGGCACATCTTTCTTTGTAAGCTCATTGAGAGGTGCAGCAATGGTGCTGAAATCTCTCACAAAACGCCTATAGAATCCAGCGAGGCCAAGAAAACTCCTCACTTGTGTGACCGTTTTGGGCTGCGGCCAACTCTCAATAGTTTCAGTCTTGGCTTTATCAACTTCAATTCCCTGTGGAGTAACAACATAGCCAAGAAAAGATACTCGGTCGATGCAAAAGGTGCACTTCCCAAGGTTGCCAAACAAACGTGCATCACGTAGAGCAATAAAAACAGCACATAAATGTTCCAAATGTTCTTCCAAAGATCTGCTATAAATCAATATGTCATCAAAGTAAACTACCACAAATCGTCCAATGAAAGCACGTAAAACTTCGTTCATTAATCTCATGAAAGTACTAGGTGCATTAGTTAACCCAAAAGGCATGGCTAACCACTCATATAATCCAAACTTAGTTTTAAATGCTGTTTTCCATTCATCTCCCAATTTCATACTAATTTGATGGTAGCCACTACGCAAATCAACTTTGGAGAATATTGTGGAGCCACTCAATTCATCAAGCATATCATCTAGCCTAGGAATAGGATGACGATAACGAATAGTAATATTATTAATGCCTCTACAATCAACACACATACGTGATGTATCATCCTTTTTCGGCACTAGAATAATAGGAACAGCACAAGGACTAAGGGATTCGCGTATATAACCTTTGTCGAGAAGCTCTTGTACTTGACGCATAATCTCCTTCGTCTCCTCTGGATTGGTACGGTATGGTGCACGGTTTGGCAGTGAAGCACCGGGAATTAAGTCAATCTGATGCTCAATCCCTCGAATAGGCGGTAATCCCGGTGGCACGTCTTGTGGAAAAACGTCAGCGAACTCCTGCAAAATGTTAGTGACAGCAGGAGGCAAAGAGGAAGGCACGTCCTCGAATGAAAATAATGCCTCTTTGCACACAAAAGCATAGCAAACATATTTGATGAAATCTAGCTCATCAATATCAAATTTGGTGGCAAATAAACATGCACTTTTCAATTTAATTTCAGAAGCAACACTAGATGGTTTATTATTAGGCTTCATTTGTTGCTCAAATTCTTTTGCCACAATCTGATTTTCACTCTTATTCTTCTCCTGTTTTGCTTTATTAGCTCTATTAATATCATCTTTCAAAATGGAATCAGGAGTCATAGGAAGCAAAGTAATATTTTTATCCTTATGAACAAGAGTATAGTGATTGTTTCTACCATGGTGTACATAATTTTTATCAAATTGCCATGGTCTACCAAGTAATAAGGAACATGCTTGCATAGGTACCACATCACAATCAACATAATCAGCATATGTAGAGATACTAAAATGCACACGAACAATACGTGTTACCTTAACCTTTCCGCTGTTGTTGAACCATTGGATGTAGTAAGGATGTGGATGTGGTCTTGTGGTGAGAGAAAGCTTCTCCACCATCTTCATGCTAGCCAAGTTGTTGCAGCTCCCTCCGTCTATTATGACGCGCACAGAACGTTCCTTCACAACTCCCTTGGTATGGAACAAATTGTGCCTCTGATTTTGCTCAGCTTGTGTGACCTGCACACTCAAAACACGTTGAGCAACTAAACATTCATACCTGTCAGCGTCTTCAGGAGCTATGTATTGCGTCTCATGATCAGAATCATCTCCACCATGTTCTTCACGTGTAATAAGAGCCAATGTCTCCTCATCATAGTCACTAGCGGACTCATATCCACCACCCTCGGTAGCAATCATCACACGCGGAGATTTGCATTCTCTCGCATAATGACCTCCTCCCTTACAACGACGACAAATAATATCACTTGTGTGCCCTGTTGATGCCCTGGAAGAAGAAGAACTCTGTGTAGGCCCGGCAGGTGCGCTCTTGGCAGATAATGGTGGTTGTTCCTGTTTTCTTGTATCACGGCTGTAGGAGGCACCTGATTGAGGTGCTGGTGCAGTTGAAGTAGAAGATGCACGCGGTGTCCATGATGAAGGTCGGCCTGTAGAAAAGTTAGTTCGCGCCAATGCTTGTCGATCCTGCACTTCACGTTCAGCTTTACAAGCAAGATGGAATAAACGAGTGATATTAGTATACTCCTTATAGTCTAGAATGGTCTGAATCTCTCTATTTAATCCACCCAGAAAACGTGCAAGCATAGCTTCATTCTCCTCAACAATACCACATCTAATCATGCCAGTTTGTAATTCCTGATAATATTCTTCTACAGAATTTTTTCCTTGTCTTAAACGCTGCAATTTTTGAAGCAATTCACGTTGATAATATGGTGGAACCCAACGCGTACGCATAGCGGTTTTCAAAGCAGCCCAAGTAGTTGGAATAGGATATAATCTACAATGTTCAGACCACCAGACACATGCAAAACTAGTGAAAGCACAAACAGCAGCAGCAACCCGTCTCTCCTCGGGATATTGTAAACATGTAAAACGTTGTTCAGTTTCTAACTCCCAAGTAAGATATATATCAGGAACATATCTACCCTCAAATGGTGGAATATTCAATTTCAGTTTAGGAATATGGACATCATCTCGTACCTGAGGTGGTGGTGAAGGCCTACCATTACGAATATATACCTGAGGTCGACCTGCTGGTGGTGGTGCTGGTGGTTGCACGTAGTTCTGATTTTGAGCAACCTCATCCTCGTAATCTCCCACATAATCATCCTCCTCCGCATCAGCAGCAGGAGCCACAGAAGTATCGACAGCAGCACCAACAGTTTGGCCAAACGCAAGAGGAACACGGCTCGCTCGGCGGAGGTCTATTTCGCGATGTGGAGGTAGTCGTTGTTGTTGTTGTTGGAGAGGTGCGTTAGGTGCAGCGGGTGGTGGTGGTGGAAGACGCGCGAGCAATTCATTAAACTTGTTATCGAGCTTTGTTTCGAACGTCTTCTCCATGCCATCTATCTTCTCCATGGCCTCTTCAAATCTGTTTAGCACGTCTTGCACCTGTTCACTCATCATTTGCTGAAATTTATCATGCAAATCCTTATTCGTCATGTTCTCCCAGTCAGTCTCGTCGGCTTGTGATCCTGGCATGGTTAGCAGCAATAGAAACACACAAGAATATGATCCTACAGACTACTAACAAGAGGTGGTGGTGGGTGTCACAAATCCGTCAAGCAAATCTCAAATTCTTACCAGTTCTTACCCAGCAGCAGGCGGTGATCGGCAACCGTTGTAGTCAAAAACTCTCAAAGCTTGGATAGAGCGATTACCAGGGAGAGTCAAACGCACGACGTAGATGTATGTGGAGCTGGGAAGGCTTATAATATGGTGGCAAAAAGGGTCAGCAATAATCAATTCAGAGATGCAAAGTTGAATAAACGCTCAACGACGGTACTGTGCTGGTCCTAGGCTAGACTGTGCTAGAGACGCGAGCCTAGAACACCAACAAAATCACGGCGCGGCACGTAAACAAGGGAAAAGCACACTCTGGAATTTTTTTTTCGCTCTTTTTTTGCGCTCTTTTTTTTGAGCTGCTTTTTTTTTGCGAAAAATCACTATAATGGCGAGTGTCTCAAAACTCTTCCTAGCTCAAACTGACAGGATGGGCACGAAATTTTTTCGACCAATTTTTTTTTGACTGCCCGGACCCAAAAACTGGAAACGGGTCAAAAAAAACTTCCTATAATGGCACCTGTCTCAAAACACTCAGAAACACCTAAAAATAGGATAGCCAGATTTCGAAAAATGCGTTTTCGAAAAATTTTGGGCCTAAACGGAGCGTGGTTTCCGGACTCTTTTTTTTTCTGAAACCTACTCCGGCAAGGAAACACGAACCGGAATCTAGATGGATCTCGAAAATAAACCTAATATGACAAGAACTCAGATTGGTGGTGGATATATGGTAGATGGCAGCGGTGGTGGTATATGACAGCTGTGGTGGTATATGGATACGGATTCGAAGCAGTGGCGGATAAGCGGTGGTGGTAGATGGCAGGGGTGATGATGATGGTGCGGCGGCGGCGTGACAACTTATGACCAGAACTCGAAACTCTAAAAGACTAGACTCTAAGACCAGCAACTAGACACGACGATGCAACCGCACATTCAACAAAGCAAAACCCTAAAAAGATTATGCAAAGGCTCAGATTGGTTCGGATATGATGAACTAACCCTAATTTTTTTTGTGGCTTTTTCGTGGACTATAGGTATGAAGAATAGACTCGATCTAAACTACGAAAAACTGTAAAATCTCACCAAGCAACCTGGAAATCTGATACCACTTGATAAGGGCAAAGGTGTCCCGTCTTTCGATGAGATGATGGATATCGCTTTGGTGGCAGTCGACTTTGACGATCCGACTACGAATGTGCGAGGATGTCGCGCCTTAGCTATCGCTAAACCAACTCCGAGAGGTTATTGACCACGCCGGAGCACGATCAACCTGACCACGAGGGTCTGTTTCCTGCGACCAAACGAAGATCAAGCAAGAAACTGAGATTGCAATCTGGATATTGCGAATATAAGATGAAAGCTTTATTGATCAAGGTGGGGTTCTGTGACGCCTTTGTCTGGTCGTTGAACACAAACGAAGTACGCGAAGTTGCAGCTATGGCGAACTTTTAATCTAAACAAAACCCAAAGTCTAAACAATGCCCTAAGGGCTGTATATATGGAGGAAGAGGGGGGAATTTCGTGGCCCTTGGTGGAGGGGTCCGAAATCAACCCTATCTCTTGTTTCCCCACACATACAGACTCTAAAAATAGCCTATACTTATGTATTTCGAAATTACATGGGTCTGGCCCAATAATAAGGTGACGCAGCACCTAAAATAGCCTCGGGACGAAATTTATGAAGTGGCATCTTGTATATTTCGTCCAAGGCTTCATGCACCCATTATGGTGGCTTCAAAGTCCTGAAATCATCACTTGTCACTCCGTTCTTGTTCCCCTTGCGCATGCCATCATCTCCATGCTTGTTCTTGCTCCAATGTTCAACCTTCTCCAAGCTAGGCCCTTCATTTGTAAGCAAAACAAATGTATCCAATTTAGGCAGCATCATATTCTCATGAACATTAGAATCATTACCAAGAAACGAAAGTACCTGGTAATTTAGTTGGCGTGCACGAGCTCTAGTAATTGGTCCAGTATGTATAGCAGCAGGGGCTGTGGGTGTAACAATTGTATTGCATGATCCAGGAAAGTGTGTTCGGACAAAGGGGATCAAGCGTGTTGGGAAATGTGGTGCACCCCTGCAGGGAAGTTAATCTATTCGAATAGCCATGATCTTCGGTAATAGGACGACTTAGAGTTGTACCTTGACCTTATGACAACTAGAACCGGATACTTAATAAAACACATCCTTCCAAGTGCCAGATACAACCGGTGGTCGCTCTCTCATAGGGCAACGAGGGGAGGATCATCGGTTAGGATTATGCTATGCGATGTTACTTGGTGAACTTACCATCTACTCTCTTCCACATGCTGCAAGATGGAGGTGGCCAGAAGCGTAGTCTTCGATAGGACTAGCTATCCCCCTCTTATTCCGGCATTCTGCAGTTCAGTCCACATATACTACCCTTATTCCATTTGATACCAATGCATACATATGTAGTGTAGCTCCTTGCTTGCGGGTACTTTGGATGAGTACTCATGGTTGCTTTGTTCCCCCCTTTCCCCATTCCTATATCCGATTGCTGCGAACATCAATACAATTGTTACACCCACAGCCCACAGCCCCTTTCCCCTTTCCTATATCCGATTGCTGCGAACATCAATACAATTGTTACACCCACAGCCTCTGCTGCTATACATACTGGACCAATTACTAGAGCTCGTGCACGCCAACTATATTACCAGGTACTTTCGTTTCTTGGTAATGATTCTAATGTTCATGAGAATATGATGCTGCCTAAATTGGATACATTTGTTTTGCTTACAAATGAAGGGCCTAGCTTGGAGAAGGATGAACATTGGAGCAAGAACAAGCATGGAGATGATGGCATGCGCAAGGGAAACAAGAACGGAGTTACAAGTGATGATTTCAGGACTTTGAAACCACCATAATGGGTGCATGAAGCCCTGGACGAAATATACAAGATGCCACTTCATAAATTTCGTCCCGAGGCTATTTTAGGTGTTGTGTCACCTTATTATTGGGCCAGGCCCATGTAATTTCGAAATACATAAGTATAGGCTATTTTTAGAGTCCGTATGTGTGGGGAAACAAGAGATAGGGTTGATTTCGGACCCCTCCACCAAGGGCCACGAAATTCCCCCCTCTTCCTCCATATATACAGCCCTTAGGGCATCGTTTAGACTTTGGGTTTTGTTTAGATTAAAAGTTTGCCATAGCTGCAACTTCGCGTACTTCGTTTGTGTTCAACGACCAGACAAATGCGTCACAGAACCCCACCTTGATCAATAAAGCTTTCATCTTATATTCGCAATACCCAGATTGCGATCTCAGTTTCTTGCTTGTTCTTCGTTTGCTCGCAGGAAACAGACCCTCGTGGTCAGGTTGATCGTGCTCCGGCGTGGTCAATAACCTCTCGGAGTTGGTTTAGCGATTGCTAAGGCGCGACGTCCTCGCACGTTCGTAGTCGGATCGTCAAAGTCGACTGCCACCAAAGCGATATCCATCATCTCATCGAAAGACGGGACACCTTTGCCTCTATCAAGTGGTATCAGATTTCCAGGTTGGTCGGTGAGATTTTACAGTTTTTCGTAGTTTAGATCGAGTCTGTTCTTCATACCTATAGTCCACGAAAAAGCCACAAAAAAAATTAGGGTTAGTTCATCATATCCGAACCAATCTGAGCCTTTGCATAATCTTTTTAGGGTTTTGCTTTGTTGAATTTGCGGTTGCATCGTCGTGTCTAGTTGCCGGTCTTAGAGTCTAGTCTTTTAGAGTTTCGAGTTCTGGTCATAAGTTGTCACACCGCCGCCGCACCATCATCATCACCCCTGCCATCTACCACCACCGCTTATCCGCCACCGCTTCGAATCCGTATCCATATACCACCACAGCTGTCATATACCACCACCGCTGCCATCTACCACCATATATCCACCACCAATCTGAGTTCTTGTCATATTAGGTTTGTTTTCGAGATCCATCTAGATTCCGATTCGTGTTTCCTTGCCGGAGTAGGTTTCGAAAAAAAAAGAGCCCGGAAACCACACTCCGTTTAGGCCCAAAATTTTTCGAAAATGCATTTGTCGAAAAAATTTCTGGCTATCCTATTTTTAGGTGTTTCTAAGTGTTTTGAGACAGGTGCCATTATAGGAAGTTTTTTTTGACCCGTTTCCAGTTTTTGGGTCCGGGCAGTCAACAAAAAAAAATTGGTCGAAAAAATTTCGTGCCCATCTTGTCAGTTTGAGCTAGGAAGAGTTTTGAGACACTCGCCATTATAGTGATTTTTCGCAAAAAAAAAGAGCGCAAAAAAAAGAGCGGAAAAAAAATTCCAGAGTGTGCTTTTCCCTTGTTTACGTGCCGCGCCGTGATTTTGTTGGTGTTCTAGGCTCGCGTCTCTAGCACAGTCTAGCCTAGGACCAGCACAGTACCCTCGTTGAGCGTTTATTCAACTTTGCATCTCTGAATTGATTATTGCTGACCCTTTTTGCTACCATATTATAAGCCTTCCCAGCTCCACATACATCTACGTCGTGCGTTTGACTCTCCTGGTAATCGCTCTATCCAAGCTTTGAGAGTTTTTGACTACAACGGTTGCCGATCACCGCCTGCTGCTGGGTAAGAACTGGTAAGAATTTGAGATTTGCTTGACGGATTTGTGACACCCACCACCACCTCTTGTTAGTAGTCTGTAGGATCATATTCTTGTGTGTTTCTATTGCTGCTAACCATGCCAGGATCACAAGCCGACGAGACTGACTGGGAGAACATGACGAATAAGGATTTGCATGATAAATTTCAGCAAATGATGAGTGAACAGGTGCAAGACGTGCTAAACAGATTTGAAGAGGCCATGGAGAAGATAGATGGCATGGAGAAGACGTTCGAAACAAAGCTCGATAACAAGTTTAATGAATTGCTCGCGCATCTTCCACCACCACCACCCGCTGCACCTAACGCACCTCTCCAACAACAACAACAACGACTGCCTCCACGTCGCGAAATAGACCTCCGCCGAGCGAGCCGTGTTCCTCTTGCGTTTGGCCAAACTGTTGGTGCTACTGTTGATACATCTGTGGCTCCTGCTACTGATGCGGAGGAGGATGATTATGTGGGAGATTACGAGGATGAGGTTGCTCAAAATCAGAACTACGTGCAACCACCAGCACCACCACCAACAGGTCGACCTCAGGTATATATTCGTAATGGTAGGCCTGCACCACCACCTCAGGTACGAGATGATGTCCATATTCCTAAACTGAAATTGAATATTCCACCATTTGAGGGTAGATATGTTCCTGATATATATCTTACTTGGGAGTTCGAAACTGAACAACGTTTTACATGTTTACAATATCCCGAGGAGAGACGGGTTGCTGCTGTTGTTTGTGCTTTCACTAGTTTTGCATGTGTCTGGTGGTCCGAACATTGTAGATTATATCCTATTCCAACTACTTGGGCTGCTTTGAAAACCGCTATGCATACGCGTTGGGTTCCACCATATTATCAACGTGAATTGCTTCAAAAATTGCAGCGTTTAAGACAAGGAAAAAATTCTGTAGAAGAATATTATCAGGAATTACAAACTGGCATGATTCGATGTGGTATTGTTGAGGAGAATGAAGCTATGCTTGCACGTTTTCTGGGTGGATTAAATAAAGAGATTCAGACCATTCTAGACTATAAGGAGTATACTAATATCACTCGTTTATTCCATCTTGCTTGTAAAGCTGAACGTGAAGTGCAGGATCGACAAGCATTGGGGCGAACTAACTTTTCTGCAGGCCGACCTTCATCATGGACACCGCGTGCATCTTCTACTTCAACTGCACCAGCACCTCCATCCGGTGCCACCTCCAGCCGTGATACAAGAAAACAGGCACAACCACCATTATCTGCCAAGAGCGCACCTACCGGGCCTGCACAGCGTTCTTCTTCTTCCATGGCATCAACAGGGCACACAAGTGATATTATTTGTCGTCGTTGTAAGGGAGGAGGTCATTATGCGAGAGAATGCAAATCTTCGCGTGTGATGATTGCTACCGCGGATGGTGGATATGAGTCCGCTAGTGACTATGATGAGGAGACTTTGGCTCTTATTACACGTGAAGAACATGGTGGAGATGATTCTGATCATGAGACGCAATACATGGCTCCTGAAGACGCTGACAGGTATGAATGTTTAGTTGCTCAACGTGTTTTGAGTGTCCAGGTCACACAAGCTGAGCAAAATCAGAGGCACAATTTGTTCCATACCAAGGGAGTTGTGAAGGAACGTTCTGTGCGCGTCATCATAGACGGAGGGAGCTGCAACAACTTGGCTAGCATGGAGATGGTGGAGAAGCTTTCTCTCACCACAAGACCACATCCACATCCTTACTACATCCAATGGTTCAACAACAGCGGCAAGGTTAAGGTAACACGTACTGTTCGTGTGCATTTTAGTATCTCTACATATGCTGATTATGTTGATTGTGATGTGGTACCTATGCAAGCATGTTCCTTATTACTTGGTAGACCATGGCAATTTGATAAAAATTCTGTACACCATGGTAGAAACAATCACTATACTCTTGTTCATAAGGATAAAAATATTACTTTGCTTCCTATGACTCCTGATTCCATTTTGAAAGATGATATTAATAGAGCTAATAAAGCAAAACAGGAGACGAATAAGAGCGAAAATCAGATTGTGGCAAAAGAATTTGAGCAACAAATGAAGCCTAATAATAAACCATCTAGTGTTGCTTCTGAAATTAAATTGAAAAGTGCATGTTTATTTGCCACCAAATCTGATATTGATGAGCTAGATTTCAGCAAATCTGTTTGCTATGCTTTTGTGTGCAAAGAGGCATTATTTTCATTCGAGGACGTGCCTTCCTCTTTGCCTCCTGCTGTGACTAACATTTTGCAGGAGTTCGCTGACGTCTTTCCACAAGACGTGCCACCGGGATTACCGCCTATTCGAGGGATTGAGCATGAGATTGACTTAATTCCCGGTGCTTCACTGCCAAACCGTGCACCATACCGTACCAATCCAGAGGAGACGAAGGAGATTATGCGTCAAGTACAAGAGCTTCTCGACAAAGGTTATATACGCGAATCCCTTAGTCCTTGTGCTGTTCCTATTATTCTAGTGCCGAAAAAGGATGGTACATCACGTATGTGTGTTGATTGTAGAGGCATTAATAATATTACTATTCGTTATCGTCATCCTATTCCTAGGCTAGATGATATGCTTGATGAATTGAGTGGCTCTACAATATTCTCCAAAGTTGATTTACGTAGTGGATACCATCAAATTCGTATGAAATTGGGAGATGAATGGAAAATAGCATTCAAAACTAAGTTTGGATTATATGAGTGGTTAGTCATGCCTTTTGGGTTAACTAATGCACCTAGTACTTTCATGAGATTAATGAACGAAGTTTTACGTGCTTTCATTGGACGATTTGTGGTAGTTTACTTTGATGACATATTGATTTATAGCAGATCTTTGGAAGAACATTTGGAACATTTACGTGCTGTTTTTATTGCTCTACGTGATGCACGTTTGTTTGGTAACCTTGGGAAGTGCACCTTTTGCACCGACCGAGTATCTTTTCTTGGCTATGTTGTTACTCCACAGGGAATTGAAGTTGATAAAGCCAAGATTGAAGCTATTGAGAGTTGGCCGCAGCCCAAAACGGTCACACACGTGAGGAGTTTTCTTGGCCTCGCTGGATTCTATAGGCGTTTTGTGAGAGATTTCAGCACCATTGCTGCACCTCTCAATGAGCTTACAAAGAAAGATGTGCCTTTTCTTTGGGGTACCGCACAGGAAGAAGCATTCACGGTATTGAAAGATAAGTTGACACATGCTCCTTTACTCCAACTTCCTGATTTTAATAAGACTTTTGAGCTTGAATGTGATGCTAGTGGAATTGGATTAGGAGGTGTGTTATTACAAGATGGCAAACCTGTTGCATACTTTTCTGAAAAATTGAGTGGATCTAGTTTGAATTATTCTACTTATGATAAAGAATTATATGCTCTTGTTCGAACTTTAGAAACATGGCAACATTATTTATGGCCCAAAGAATTTGTTATACATTCTGATCATGAATCTTTGAAACATATTAAAAGTCAAGCTAAACTGAATCGTAGACATGCTAAATGGATTGAATTCATTGAGACTTTTCCTTATGTCATTAAACACAAGAAGGGAAAAGAAAATGTTATTGCTGATGCATTGTCTCGTCGCTATACTATGCTTTCACAACTTGACTTCAAAATATTTGGTTTGGAGACCATCAAAGATCAATATGTGCATGATGCTGATTTTAAAGATGTAATGCAGAATTGTAAAGAAGGAAGAATGTGGAACAAGTTTGTTGTTAACGATGGATTTGTGTTTCGTGCTAACAAGCTATGCATTCCAGCTAGCTCCGTTCGTCTTTTGTTGTTGCAGGAGGCGCATGGAGGAGGATTAATGGGACACTTTGGCGTGAAGAAGACGGAGGACGTACTTGCTACACATTTCTTTTGGCCAAAGATGAGACGGGATGTTGAGCGTTTTATTGCTCGCTGCAATACATGTCAAAAAGCTAAGTCACGACTCAATCCTCATGGTTTATATATGCCTTTGCCTGTACCTAGTGTTCCTTGGGAGGATATATCTATGGACTTTGTTTTAGGTTTACCTCGAACAAAGAAGGGGAGGGATAACATATTTGTTGTCGTGGATAGATTCTCGAAAATGGCACACTTTATACCATGTCATAAAAGCGATGATGCTGTTAATGTTGCTGATTTGTTCTTTCGTGAAATTATTCGCTTGCATGGTGTGCCAAATACTATTGTTTCAGATCGTGATACTAAATTTCTTAGCCACTTTTGGAGATGTTTATGGGCGAAGTTGGGGACTAAACTGCTTTTTAGTACTAGTTGTCACCCCCAAACTGATGGACAAACTGAAGTAGTTAATAGAACGTTGTCTACTATGCTTAGGGCTGTTTTGAAGAATAATAAGAAAATGTGGGAGGAATGCTTGCCTCATATTGAATTTGCTTACAATCGTTCATTGCATTCTACTACTAAGATGTGCCCTTTTGAAGTTGTGTATGGTTTCCTACCTCGTGCACCTATTGATTTGTTGCCTCTTCCATCTTCGGAGAAGGTTAATTTTGATGCTAAACAACGTGCTGAATTGATTTTAAAAATGCATGAGTTAACTAAGGAAAACATTGAGCGTATGAATGCTAAATATAAACTTGCTGGAGATAAGGGTAGAAAACATGTTGTGTTTGCACCTGGAGATCTTGTTTGGTTACATTTGCGTAAGGATAGATTTCCTGATTTGCGCAAATCAAAGCTAATGCCACGTGCTGATGGTCCCTTTAAGGTGTTGGAGAAAATAAATGATAATGCATATAAACTTGAGCTGCCTGCAGATTTTGGGGTTAGTCCTACTTTTAACATTGCAGATTTGAAGCCTTATTTGGGTGAGGAAGATGAACTTCCGTCGAGGACGACTTCATTTCAAGAAGGGGAGGATGATGAGGACATCAATACAATTGTTACACCCACAGCCCCTGCTGCTATACATACTGGACCAATTACTAGAGCTCGTGCACGCCAACTAAATTACCAGGTACTTTCGTTTCTTGGTAATGATTCTAATGTTCATGAGAATATGATGCTGCCTAAATTGGATACATTTGTTTTGCTTACAAATGAAGGGCCTAGCTTGGAGAAGGATGAACATTGGAGCAAGAACAAGCATGGAGATGATGGCATGCGCAAGGGGAACAAGAACGGAGTTACAAGTGATGATTTCAGGACTTTGATGCCACCATAATGGGTGCATGAAGCCTTGGACGAAATATACAAGATGCCACTTCCTAAATTTCGTCTCGAGGCTATTTTAGGTGCTGCGTCACCTTATTATTGGGCCAGGCCCATGTAATTTCGAAATACATAAGTATAGGCTATTTTTAGAGTCCGTATGTGTGGGGAAACAAGAGATAGGGTTGATTTCGGACCCCTCCACCAAGGGCCACGAAATTCCCCCCTCTTCCTCCATATATACAGCCCTTAGGGCATCGTTTAGACTTTGGGTTTTGTTTAGATTAAAAGTTCGCCATAGCTGCAACTTCGCGTACTTCGTTTGTGTTCAACGACCAGACAAAGGCGTCACAGAACCCCACCTTGATCAATAAAGCTTTCATCTTATATTCGCAATATCCAGATTGCAATCTTAGTTTCTTGCTTGTTCTTCGTTTGCTCGCAGGAAACAGACCCTCGTGGTCAGGTTGATCGTGCTCCGGCGTGGTCAATAACCTCTCGGAGTTGGTTTAGCGATTGCTAAGGCGCGACGTCCTCGCACGTTCGTAGTCGGATCGTCAAAGTCGACTTCCACCAAAGCGAAATCCACCATCTCATCGAAAGACGGGACACCTTTGCCTCTATCACTTGTGTGACCGTTTTGGGCTGCGGCCAACTCTCAATAGCTTCAATCTTGGCTTTATCAACTTCAATTCCCTGTGGAGTAACAACATAGCCAAGAAAAGATACTCGGTCGGTGCAAAAGGTGCACTTCCCAAGGTTACCAAACAAACGTGCATCACGTAGAGCAATAAAAACAGCACGTAAATGTTCCAAATGTTCTTCCAAAGATCTGCTATAAATCAATATGTCATCAAAGTAAACTACCACAAATCGTCCAATGAAAGCACGTAAAACTTCGTTCATTAATCTCATGAAAGTACTAGGTGCATTAGTTAACCCAAAAGGCATGACTAACCACTCATATAATCCAAACTTAGTTTTGAATGCTATTTTCCATTCATCTCCCAATTTCATACGAATTTGATGGTATCCACTACGTAAATCAACTTTGGAGAATATTGTAGAGCCACTCAATTCATCAAGCATATCATCTAGCCTAGGAATAGGATGACGATAACGAATAGTAATATTATTAATGCCTCTACAATCAACACACATACGTGATGTACCATCCTTTTTCGGCACTAGAATAATAGGAACAGCACAAGGACTAAGGGATTCGCGTATATAACCTTTGTCGAGAAGCTCTTGTACTTGACGCATAATCTCCTTCGTCTCCTCTGGATTGGTACGGTATGGTGCACGGTTTGGCAGTGAAGCACCGGGAATTAAGTCAATCTCATGCTCAATCCCTCGAATAGGCGGTAATCCCGGTGGCACGTCTTGTGGAAAGACGTCAGCGAACTCCTGCAAAATGTTAGTCACAGCAGGAGGCAAAGAGGAAGGCACGTCCTCGAATGAAAATAATGCCTCTTTGCACACAAAAGCATAGCAAACAGATTTGCTGAAATCTAGCTCATCAATATCAGATTTGGTGGCAAATAAACATGCACTTTTCAATTTAATTTCAGAAGCAACACTAGATGGTTTATTATTAGGCTTCATTTGTTGCTCAAATTCTTTTGCCACAATCTGATTTTCGCTCTTATTCGTCTCCTGTTTTGCTTTATTAGCTCTATTAATATCATCTTTCAAAATGGAATCAGGAGTCATAGGAAGCAAAGTAATATTTTTATCCTTATGAACAAGAGTATAGTGATTGTTTCTACCATGGTGTACAGAATTTTTATCAAATTGCCATGGTCTACCAAGTAATAAGGAACATGCTTGCATAGGTACCACATCACAATCAACATAATCAGCATATGTAGAGATACTAAAATGTACACGAACAGTACGTGTTACCTTAACCTTGCCGCTGTTGTTGAACCATTGGATGTAGTAAGGATGGGGATGTGGTCTTGTGGTGAGAGAAAGCTTCTCCACCATCTCCATGCTAGCCAAGTTGTTGCAGCTCCCTCCGTCTATGATGACGCGCACAGAACGTTCCTTCACAACTCCCTTGGTATGGAACAAATTGTGCCTCTGATTTTGCTCAGCTTGTGTGACCTGCACACTCAAAACACGTTGAGCAACTAAACATTCATACCTGTCAGCGTCTTCAGGAGCCATGTATTGCGTCTCATGATCAGAATCATCTCCACCATGTTCTTCACGTGTAATAAGAGCCAAAGTCTCCTCATCATAGTCACTAGCGGACTCATATCCACCATCCGCGGTAGCAATCATCACACGCGGAGATTTGCATTCTCTCGCATAATGACCTCCTCCCTTACAACTGATGAGGACATCAATACAATTGTTACACCCACAGCCCCTGCTGCTATACATACTGGACCAATTACTAGAGCTCGTGCACGCCAACTAAATTACCAGGTACTTTCGTTTCTTGGTAATGATTCTAATGTTCATGAGAATATGATGCTGCCTAAATTGGATACATTTGTTTTGCTTACAAATGAAGGGCCTAGCTTGGAGAAGGATGAACATTGGAGCAAGAACAAGCATGGAGATGATGGCATGCGCAAGGGGAACAATAACGGAGTTACAAGTGATGATTTCAGGACTTTGAAGCCACCATAATGGGTGCATGAAGCCTTGGACGAAATATACAAGATGCCACTTCATAAATTTCGTCCCGAGGCTATTTTAGGTGCTGCGTCACCTTATTATTGGGCCAGGCCCATGTAATTTCGAAATACATAAGTATAGGCTATTTTTAGAGTCTGTATGTGTGGGGAAACAAGAGATAGGGTTGATTTCGGACCCCTCCACCAAGGGCCACGAAATTCCCCCCTCTTCCTCCATATATACAGCCCTTAGGGCATCGTTTAGACTTTGGGGTTTTGTTTAGATTAAAAGTTCGCCATAGCTGCAACTTCGCGTACTTCGTTTGTGTTCAACGACCAGACAAAGGCGTCACAGAACCCCACCTTGATCAATAAAGCTTTCATCTTATATTCGCAATATCCAGATTGCAATCTTAGTTTCTTGCTTGTTCTTCGTTTGCTCGCAGGAAACAGACCCTCGTGGTCAGGTTGATCGTGCTCCGGCGTGGTCAATAACCTCTCGGAGTTGGTTTAGCAATTGCTAAGGCGCGACGTCCTCGCACGTTCGTAGTCGGATCGTCAAAGTCTACTTCCACCAAAGCGAAATCCACCATCTCATCGAAAGACGGGACACCTTTGCCTCTATCATATATCCACCACCAATCCGAGTTCCTTGCATATTAGGTTTGTTTTCGGGATCCATCTAATTTCCGATTCGTGTTTCCTTGTCTGAGTAGGTTTCGGATTCCAGCAATCTTTTCCCGTCCGTAGAAGAGGTTGGTTTCCAAAAAAAACGAGTCTGGAAACCACCCTCCGTTTAGGCCCAAAATTTTCGGAAAACGCACTTGACAAAAAATTTTCTGGCTATCCTATTTTTAGGTGTTTCTAAGCGTATTGAGACAGTCGCCGTTATAGAAAGTTTTTTTTGACCCGTTTCCAACTTTTGGGTCCGGGCAGTCAAAAAAAAAAATTGGTCACAAAAATTTCGTGCCCATCCTGTCAGTTTGACCTGGGAAAAGTTTTGAGACACTCGCCATTATAGTGATTTTTTCGCAAAAAAAAAGAGAGCGGCGCAAAAAAAAGCAGCGCAAAAAAAAAAGAGCGAAAAAAAATTCGAGAGTGTGCTTTTCCCTTGTTTACGTGCAGCGCCGTGATTTTGTTAGTGTTCTAGGCTCGCATCTCTAGCACGGTCTAGCCTAGGACCAGCACAGTACCGTCGTTGAGGGTTTATTCTATTTTGCATCTCTGAATTGATTATTGCTAACCCTTTTTGCTACCATATTATAAGCCTTCCCAGCTCCACATACATCTACGTCGTGCGTTTGACTCTCCCTGGTAATCGCTCTATCCAAGCTTTGAGAAGTTTTGACTACAACGGTTGCCGATCACCACCTGCTGCTGGGTAAGAACTGGTAAGAATTTGAGGTTTGCTTGACGAGTTTGTGATACACCACCACCACTCCTTAGTAGTCTGTAGGATCATATTCTTGTGTGTTTCTATTGCTGCTAACCATGCCAGGATCACAAGCCGACGAGATTGACTGGGAGAACTTATCGAACAAGGAGCTTCATGATAAGTTTCAGCAAATGATGACTGAACAGGTGCAAGATGTGCTGAACAATTTTGAAGAGGGCATGGAGAAGATTACTGGCCTTGAGAAGACGTTCGAAACAAAGCTCGATAACAGATTTAATGAACTGCTTGCGCGTCTTCCACCACCGGCTGCACCTGTCGCACCTCTGCAACAACAACAACTACGCCCTGATAGAGGCGAGGGTCCCGATCTTTCGATGAGATGATAACTATCAATTTGGTGGAGACGACTTTGACGATCCGACTACAAACGTGCACAACGTTGCGCCTTAGCAATCGCTAAACCAATCTCCTGAGGTTACTGACGATGCTGGAAGCACGGTCAGCCTGACCACGAAGGTCTATTCCTGCAAGAAATCGAAGAACGAGCAAGAATATGATAAAAGCAATCTGAATATTGCAAATATGTATGAAATATTGATAAAGGTGGGGATCCGAAAGCGGTCTTGGTCTGGTCGTTGGACACAAACGAAGTACACGAAGTTGCGTTGGCTAACTTTTAACTAAACAAATCCCAACGAAAAGCTACTAGATGGATCTACTTATATAGGAGCAAGGGGTGACAGCCAAGGAGGTGGGAGGACGTCCCAAGGCAGCCTAAAACTAAATCTAGGTCGTACAAGGCCAATGGGCCCAAGTGGAGGTGATGTAACACCTTTAGACTTGTAGTTTGACTCGGATTCTGCTGCGGCATCAGATTGTTTTGTCCACAACTCAACGCTCCAGACGAATTTGAAGGCGATTCCAATTGGGTTGGAAAGTGCACGAAATGTAGTTTCCAACAAAAAAATAATCACCCAATTCGGAGTCCGTATGAAAAACTTGTGTGCGTTTTGAGTCAGGTGTGTCTGTGCAGTCCGAATCTGAATCCAGAACGTGAGAGACTTGGACTCTATCTTCTCTTGGGCCAAAAGTGACGTGAGAGAACTTTTTGGACAGCAAATAAACATCTCTTTCTTCCTTATCTTCATATGTGGATTGTACAAATGTCCCATACACCTGCAATTAGACAAAACACAAAAGTCTGTGAAGTATTTTTGTTCTGGATAACATAAATAGATTATTGAATAGTTTGCACTAGAAATCACCTGACAAATATGCATATATGCAATATTTTTGGTCATATCCAAGGTAGTCATGTCCTCATCATCCTCCCCTTCTTGAAAATAAAGCCGTCCTCGGCATTGCTTAATCTGAAATGTGGCTAACAAAAGAGACAAGGTGTACATGTTGTATATGTATATGTCATCCATTTTTACTTCCCTTGATTTTTGCATATATGACACATGAATAGATGAGTAACTTGCATAGTTCATACAATCTAAAGCCAAAAAATTAGCACAAGAAGTAGAAGGCATGAAAATATTGCAACTCAGTTTGCACATATAAGTGAAGCTCTTATTCATTTCAAAAGATTGACAATGTTCATCATTAAACCATCCCAACATTGGTGAATAAACCTTACTTGCATCAAATTTACATGCTACAACATGCTTAAATAAGCAAACATGCAATAAGTCATTCAACACAGAATCATCACCAAGATTAGAGGTCATATCAAAATGATTAAACATTGGTTCTTTTGCATCAATAGTTAATTCAATGGGTGCACTCAAAATTGTTGGTATTTCAGTTGTTTGATCACATGGCAAAGTTAAATTATCAACGTAGTCCTCTAAAATAGGTGGTGTGATCAAAGTAGTGGGTAGCTCATCAGATGGTGCATTCAAATTAACAAGGCATTCATCATTCTCATGTAGAGATGGAAGATCAGTACCTTTTTCGTTACCTCTTATGATCAACTCAGATGATGTAGCCACTCTCGGGGGCGATGTGTCACATGGTGGAGGTGATGTAGTCCTGACAACAACGGATGTGGTTGTCATAGTATGCTAGTAGTTGAAGGAACTGATAGAGGCGAGGGTGTCCCGATCTTTCGATGAGATGATAACTATCGATTTGGTGGAGACGACTTTGACGATCCGACTACAAACATGCACGACGTTGCGCCTTAGCAATCGCTAAACCAATCTCCTGAGGTTACTGACGATGCCGGAAGCACGGTCAGCCTGACCACGAAGGTCTATTCCTGCAAGCAATCGAAGAACGAGCAAGAATATGATAAAGCAATCTGAATATTGCAAATATATATGAGGTATTGATAATGGTGGGGATCCGTAAGCGGTCTTGGTCTGGTCGTTGGACACAAACGAAGTACACGAAGTTGCAATGGCTAACTTTTAACTAAACAAATCCCAAGGAAAAGCTACTAGATGGATCCACTTATATAGGAGCAAGGGGTGGCGGCCAAGGAGGTGGGAGGACGTCCCAAGGCAGCCTAAAACTAAATCTAGGTCGTACAAGGCCAATGGGCCCAAGTGGAGGTGATGTAACACCTTTGGACTTGTAGTTTGACTCGGATTCTGCTGCAGCATCAGATTGTTTTGTCCACAACTCAACGCTCCGGACGAATTTGAAGGTGATTCCAATTGGGTTGGAAAGTGCACGAAATCCAGTTTCCAATGCAAAAAGAATCACCCAATTCGGAGCCCGTATGAAAAACTTGTGTGCGTTTTGAGTCAGGTATGTCTGTGCAGTCCGAATCTGAATCCAGAACGTGAAAGACTTGGACTCTATCTTCTCTTGGGCCAAAAGTGACGTGAGAGAACTTTTTGGACAGCAAATAAACATCTCTTTCTTCCTTATCTTCATATGTGGATTGTACAAATGTCCCATACACCTGCAATTAGACAAAACACAAAAGTGTGTGAAGTATTTTTGTTCTGGATAACATAAATAGATTATTGAATAGTTTGCACTAGAAATCACCTCACAAATATGCATATATGCAATATTTTTGGTCATATCCAAGGTAGTCATGTCCTCATCAGGAACAATCATATCAACTCTTGGAATGTGCACCGTGCGCTTGTTCTCCTCGTGGCCAACACGTCGTTTTATTTCCTGTTCAGCTTTGCAAGCAAGATGAAACAAATGGTCCATAGGATAACACTCTTCATGAATTAGTATCTCTTGAATATCACGGTTTAATCCTCCCCAAAATCTATCCATAAAATCATCTTCACTTTCTTCTAAAGAGGAATGCAACAAGGTAGTTTGTAAATCATAATAATATTTTGTTACAGTTTCACTACCTTGTTTTAAGTGTTGCAACTTCTTAATCATCTCACGAGTATAATAAGTAGGGACGAAAGTATGTCGCATGGCAAGTTTCAAATCATCCCAAGTAGTAGGTATATAATCAGGGTGTAACCGACAATATTCACTCCACCAAACCAAAGCATAACCAGTGAAAGAACCAACCGCAACTTTAACCTTTTTATGTTCATCGAAATTATGGGAAGCAAATATATTTTTTATGTCGAACTCCCATTCAATATATAAAGCAGGTTTAAAACGGCCATTAAATGGTGGTATAGATACATTAACCTGATCATGTGCATTTGGATGTTTGTGCACCTCTCGTGACGGTTGTGGTATTTGCAAAGGTGGTGGCACGTCTCCCGCGATCGACAAAGCCCATGAATTGACTCTGGATCCTGTCATGATTAGTAGAACAAGAAACAAAACCCAAAAATAATGTTCCTATAACTACTAGGATGTGGTGGTAAAACGCTCACAGTAAAGCAAATATCAATGTCTTACAAGTTCTTACCATGCAGCAGGCGGTGATCGGCAACCAGCCGTGTCAAGTAACTCCGAATATTGAGTAAAGCGATTGCCAGGGGAGCGTATGTATACACGGTGTAGAAATATGTGGAGCTGGGTTGGCTATATATGGTAGCAAAAGATTAGCAATAATCAATTCAAAGATGCAATGTTGAATAAACGCTCAACGACGGTACTGTGCTGGTCCTAGGCTAGACCGGACTAGAGACGCGAGCCTAGAACACTAATAAGGTCACGGCGTAGCACAACTAGCATCAATGAAGGATACTAAGTAGCTCTTGACAGCAAGATATAAGTGAAGATCACAACGGCAGTGAAGATAATGATGAAAAACAACTGCCAAGCAGGATATACAACATCTCTCTCTCTAACTTTCCTCTTGAAAAGTTTGAGACAATTTTCTGATAAATTCTTTCAAAGAATGCTACTAACTCAAGCTTTCCAATGCAAAAAAGAATCACTCAATTCTGAGTTGATATGAGGAGTCAAAGAATTCTAAAACTGGCCTGAAAAATTGGAACAAGCTATGTTCATGAACTTCGGAGGGCGAAAAGACCTATTTAGGAGCCGATTTTGAGGTGTCAAATATTGAACTAGCTTCTGCAACTATTTAGATGCGGCTCGTCGCTATCTTCAATTTGAGTACTCACGGATCCAAAACGGACTTCGTATGAGGAAGATACACCTGTTTTACTGAACAGTGCGCAAAACAGATTCCAATCCGAATTCAGGTACGAGATTGATTCTAGATAGATTCAATTTTTTTTCTTCTCTCTTTTTTTCTCACGCTTTTTTTTCTTTTTCTTCTCCCTCTTTTTCTTTTTTTTCTTTCCTTTTTTTCTTTTTTTTTCTTTATCTTGTTTTTCTCCCTCTTTCCAAGACAAACTAGATAAGATGCAGATTCGATCAGGCGAAGATGTGAGTGACCTCAACTATGATTATGACAATAAACAGTGCGTAGCACGTGGTGGAAATTTAATAGAGGCGGGGGTGTCCCGATCTTTCGATGAGATGATAACTATCGATTTGGTGAAGATGACTTTGACGATCCGACTACAAACGTGCACGACGTTGCGCCGTAGCAATCGCTAAACCAACTCCGAAAGGTTATTGACCACGCTGGAGCACAATCAACCTGACCACGAAGGTCTAGTCCTGCAAGCAATCGAAGAACAAGCAAGAATATGATAAAAGCAATCTGAATATTGCGAGTATATATGAAGTATTGATAAAGGTGGGGATCCGTAAGCAGTCTTGGTCTGGTCGTTGGACACAAACGAAGTACACGAAGTTGCAATGGCTAACTTTTAACTAAACAAATCCCAAGGAAAAGCTACTAGATGGATCTACTTATATAGGAGCAAGGGGTGGCGGCCAAGGAGGTGGGAGAACGTCCCAAGGCAGCTTAAAACTAAATCTAGGTCGTACAAGGCCAATGGGCCCAAGTGGAGGTGATGTAACACCTTTGGACTTGTAGTTTGACTCGGATTCTGCTGCAGCATCAGATTATTTCGTCCACAACTCAACGCTCCGGACGAATTTGAAGGTGATTCCAATTGGGTTGGAAAGTGCACGAAATCTAGTTTCCAATGCAAAAAGAATCACCCAATTCGGAGTCCGTATGAAAAACTTGTGTGCGTTTTGAGTCAGGTATGTCTGTGCAGTTCGAATCTGAATCCAGAACGTGAGAGACTTGGACTCTATCTTCTCTTGGGCCAAAAGTGACGTGAGAGAACTTTTTGGACAGCAAATAAACATCTCTTTCTTCCTTATCTATATATGTGGATTGTACAAATGTTCCATACACCTGCAATTAGACAAAACACAAAAGTGTGTGAAGTATTTTTGTTCTGGATAACATAAATAGATTATTGAATAGTTTGCACTAGAAATCACCTGACAAATATGCATATATGCAATATTTTTGGTCATATCCAAGGTAGTCATGTCGTCATCATCCTCCCTTCTTGAAAATAAAGCCGTCCTCGGCGTTGCTTAATCTGAAATGTGGCTAACAAAAGAGACAAGGTGTACATGTTGTATATGTATATGTCATCCATTTTTACTTCCCTTGATTTTTGCATATATGACACATGAATAGATGAGTAACTTGCATAGTTCATAAAATCTAAAGCCAAAAAATTAGCACAAGAAGTAGAAGGCATGAAAATATTGCAACTCAGTTTGCACATATAAGTGAAGCTCTTATTCATTTCAAAAGATTGACAATGTTCATCATTAAACCATCCCAACATTGGTGAATAAACCTTACTTACATCAAATTTACATGCTACAACATGCTTAAATAAGCAAACATGCAATAAGTCATTCAACACAGAATCATCACCAAGATTAGAAGTCATATCAAAATGATTAAACATTGGTTCTTTTGCATCAATAGTTAATTCAATGGGTGCACTTAAATTTTTTGGTATTTCAGTTGTTTGATCAGATGGCAAAGTCAAATTATCAACGTAGTCCTCTAAAATAGGTGGTGTGATCAAAGTAGTGGGTAGCTCATCAGATGGTGCATTCAAATTGACAAGGCATTCATCATTCTCATGTAGAGATGGAAGATCAGTACCTTTGTCGTTACCTCTTATGATCAACTCAGATGATGTAGCCACTCTCGGGGGCGATGTGTCACATGGTGAAGATAATGATGAAAACAACTGCCAAGCAGGATATACAACAACTCTCTCTCCAACTTTCCTCTTGAAAAGTTTGAGATAATTTTCTGATAAATTCTTTCAAAGAATGCTACTAACTCAAGCTTTCCAATGCAAAAAGAATCACTCAATTCCGAGTTGATATGAGGAGTCAAAGAATTCTAAAACTGGCCTGAAAAATTGGAACAAGTTGTGTTCACGAACTTCGGAGGGCAAAAAGACCTATTTAGAAGCCGATTTTGAGGTGTCGAATATTGAACTAGTTTCTGCAACTATTTAGATGCGGCTCGTCGCTATCTTCAATTTAAGTACTCACGGAGCCAAAACTGACTTCGTATGAGGAAGATACACCTATTTTACTGAACAGTGCGCAAAACAGATTCCAATTCGAATTCAGGTACGAGATTGATTCTATATAGATCCAATTTTTTTTCTTCTCTCTTTTTTTTTCTCATGCCTTTTTTTTTCTTTTTCTTCTCCCTCTTTTTCTTTTTTTTTCTTTCCTTTTTTCTCTTTTTTTTTCTTTATCTTCTTTTTCTCCCTCTTTCCAAGAGAAACTAGATAAGATGCAGATTCGATCAGGCGAAGATGTGAGTGACCTCAACTATGATTATGACAATAAATAGTGCGTAGCACATGGTGGAAATTGGTGGATGGGATGGTGGACAGCAGATGGGATAATGATGCAGCGGCTGCGTGACTAATGTGAACAGAACTCGAAACTCTAAAGGAACTAGACACTAAGACCAGCAACTCGACACGGCGATGCAACCGATAATTCAATAATGCAAACAATGAAAAGAAAATTGCAAAGGCTTAGACTGGCTTGGACCAAGGATGAATAGATCTAACTCTTTTTTTGTGGCTTTTTCTTGGACAATAGGTAAGAAAATAAATCTAATCTAGGAAAACTGGAAATTCTCACCGAGCAACCTGAAAACTGATACCACTTGATAGAGGCGGGGGTGTCCCGATCTTTCGATGAGATGATAACTATCGATTTGGTGAAGATGACTTTGACAATCCGACTACAAACGTGCACGACGTTGCGCCTTAGGAATCGCTAAACCAACTCCGAAAGGTTATTGACCACGCTGGAGCACAATCAACCTGACCACGAAGGTCTATTCCTGCAAGCAATCGAAGAACAAGCAAGAATATGATAAAAGCAATCTGAATATTGCGAGTATATATGAAGTATTGATAAAGGTGGGGATCCGTAAGCGGTCTTGGTCTGGTCGTTGGACACAAACGAAGTACACGAAGTTGCAATGGCTAACTTTTAACTAAACAAATCCCAAGGAAAAGCTACTAGATGGATCTACTTATATAGGAGCAAGGGGTGGCAGCCAAGGAGGTGGGAGGACGTCCCAAGGCAGCCTAAAACTAAATCTAGGTCGTACAAGGCCAATGGGCCCAAGTGGAGGTGATGTAACACCTTTGGACTTGTAGTTTGACTCGGATTCTGCTGCAGCATGAGATTGTTTCGTCCACAACTCAACGCTCCGGACGAATTTGAAGGTGAATCCAATTGGGTTGGAAGGTGCACGAAATCTAGTTTCCAATGCAAAAAGAATCACCCAATTCGGAGTCTGTATGAAAAACTTGTGTTCGTTTTGAGTCAGGTATGTCTGTGCAGTCCGAATCTGAATCCAGAACGTGAGAGACTTGGACTCTATCTTCTCTTGGGCCAAAAGTGACGTGAGAGAACTTTTTGGACAGCAAATAAACATCTCTTTCTTCCTTATCTTCATATGTGGATTGTACAAATGTCCCATACACCTGCAATTAGACAAAACACAAAAGTGTGTGAAGTATTTTTGTTCTGGATAACATAAATAGATTATTGAATAGTTTGCACTAGAAATCACCTGACAAATATGCATATATGCAATATTTTTGGTCATATCCAAGGTAGTCATGTCCTCATCAAAATTGGTGGATGGGATGGTGGACAGCGGATGGGATAATGATGCAGCGGCTGCATGACTAATGTGAACAGAACTCAAAACTCTAAAGGAACTAGACACTAAGATCAGCAACTCGACATGACGATGCAACCGATAATTCAATAATGCAAACAATGAAAAGAAAATTGCAATGGCTCAGTCTGGCTAGGACAAAGGATGAATAGATCTAACTTTTGTTTTGTGGCTTTTTCTTGGACAATAGGTAAGAAAATAAATCTAATCTAGGAAAAACTGGAAATTCTCACCGAGCAACCTGAAAACTGATACCACTTGATAGAGGCGAGGGTCCCGATCTTTTGATGAGATGATAACTATCAATTTGGTGGAGACGACTTTGACGATCCGACTACAAACGTGCACGACGTTGCGCCTTAGCAATCGCTAAACCAATCTCCTGAGGTTACTGACGATGCTGGAAGCACGGTCAGCCTGACCACGAAGGTCTATTCCTGCAAGCAATCGAAGAACGAGCAAGAATATGATAAAAGCAATCTGAATATTGCAAATATGTATGAAGTATTGATAAAGGTGGGGATCCGAAAGTGGTCTTGGTCTGGTCGTTGGACACAAACGAAGTACACGAAGTTGCGTTGGCTAACTTTTAACTAAACAAATCCCAACGAAAAGCTACTAGATGGATCTACTTATATAGGAGCAAGGGGTGACGGCCAAGGAGGTGGGAGGACGACCCAAGGCAGCCTAAAACTAAATCTAGGTCGTACAAGGCCAATGGGCCCAAGTGGAGGTGATGTAACACCTTTAGACTTGTAGTTTGACTCGGATTCTGCTGCAGCATCAGATTGTTTCGTCCACAACTCAATGCTCCAGACGAATTTGAAGGTGATTCCAATTGGGTTGGAAAGTGCACGAAATCTAGTTTCCAACAAAAAACGAATCACCCAATTCGGAGTCCGTATGAAAAACTTGTGTGCGTTTTGAGTCAGGTGTGTCTGTGCAGTCCGAATCTGAATCCAGAACGTGAGAGACTTGGACTCTATCTTCTCTTGGCCCAAAAGTGACGTGAGAGAACTTTTTGGACAGCAAATAAACATCTTTTTCTTCCTTATCTTCATATGTGGATTGTACAAATGTCCCATACACCTGCAATTAGACAAAACACAAAAGTCTGTGAAGTATTTTTGTTCTGGATAACATAAATAGATTATTGAATAGTTTGCACTAGAAATCACCTGACAAATATGCATATATGCAATATTTTTGGTCATATCCAAGGTAGTCATGTCCTCATCACGCCCCCTTCCGAATCAGTATGGACGAGCACAGCGTGTTCCTATTGAGCCAGGACAAAATTCTGGTGCCGCTGCTACTGCTGTTGGTGCTTCTTTGGCTCCTGCAACTGCTGCTGCTGGTACCCAGGAGGATGATGATTATGTGGGAGATTATGAGGATGAGGTTGATCAAAATCCGAACTACGTGCAGCCACCAGCACGACCACCACCAGGTCGACCTCAGGTATATATTCGTAATGGTAGGCCTGCACCACCACCTCAGGTACGAGATGATGTCCATATTCCTAAACTGAAATTGAATATTCCACCATTTGAGGGTAGATATGTTCCTGATATATATCTTACTTGGGAGTTAGAAACTGAACAACGTTTTACATGTTTAGAATATCCCGAGGAGAGACGGGTTGCTGCTGCTGTTTGTGCTTTCACTAGTTTTGCATGTGTCTGGTGGTCTGAACATTGTAGATTATATCCTATTCCAACTACTTGGGCTGCTTTGAAAACTGCTATGCGTACGCGTTGGGTTCCACCATATTATCAACGTGAATTGCTTCAAAAATTGCAGCGTTTAAGACAAGGAAAAAATTCTGTAGAAGAATATTATCAGGAATTACAAACTGGCATGATTCGATGTGGTATGGTTGAGGAGAATGAAGCTATGCTTGCACGTTTTCTGGGTGGATTAAATAGAGAGATTCAGACCATTCTAGACTATAAGGAGTATACTAATATCACTCGTTTATTCCATCTTGCTTGTAAAGCTGAACGTGAAGTGCAGGATCGACAAGCATTGGCGCGAACTAACTTTTCTGCAGGCCGACCTTCCTCATGGACGCCGCGTGCATCTTCTACTTCAACTGCACCAGCACCTCAATCAGGTGCCTCCTACAGCCGTGATACAAGAAAACAGGAACAACCACCATTATCTGCCAAGAGCGCACCTGCCGGGCCTGCACAGAGTTCTTCTTCTTCTAGGGCATCAACAGGGCACACAAGTGATATTATTTGTTGTCGTTGTAAGCGAGGAGGTCATTATGCGAGAGAATGCAAATCTCCGCGTGTGATGATTGCTACCGCGGATGGTGGATATGAGTCCGCTAGTGACTATGATGAGGAGACATTGGTTCTTATTACACGTGAAGAACATGGTGGAGATGATTCTGATCATGAGACGCAATACATGGCTCCTGAAGACGCTGACAGGTATGAATGTTTAGTTACTCAACGTGTTTTGAGTGTGCAGGTCACACAAGCTGAGCAAAATCAGAGGCACAATTTGGTCCATACCAAGGGAGTTGTGAAGGAACGTTCTGTGTGCGTCATAATAGACGGAGGGAGCTGCAACAACTTGGCTAGCATGGAGATGGTGGAGAAGCTTTCTCTCACCACAAGACCACATCCACATCCTTACTACATCCAATGGTTCAACAACAGCGGCAAGGTTAAGGTAACATGTACTGTTCGTGTGCATTTTAGTATCTCTACATATGTTGATTATGTTGATTGTGATGTGGTACCTATGCAAGCATGTTCCTTATTACTTGGTAGACCATGGCAATTTGATAAAAACTCTGTACACCATGGTAGAAACAATCACTATAATCTTGTTCATATGGATAAAAATATTACTTTGCTTCCTATGACTCTTGGTTCCATTTTGAAAGATGATATTAATAGAGCTAATAAAGCAAAACAGGAGAAGAATATGAGTGAAAATCAGATTGTGGCAAAAGAATTTGAGCAACAAATGAAGCCTAATAATAAACCATCTAGTGTTGCTTCTGAAATTAAATTGAAAAGTGCATGTTTATTTGCCACCAAATCTGATATTGATGAGCTAGATTTCAGCAAATCTATTTGCTACGCTTTTGTGTGCAAAGAGGCATTATTTTCATTCGAGGACGTGCCTTCGTCTTTGCCTCCTGCTGTCACTAACATTTTGCAGGAGTTCGCTGACGTCTTTCCACAAGACGTGCCACCAGGATTACCGCCTATTCGAGGGATTGAGCATCAGATTGACTTAATTCCCGGTGCTTCACTGCCAAACCGTGCACCATACCGTACCAATCCAGAGGAGACGAAGGAGATTATGCGTCAAGTACAAGAGCTTCTCGACAAAGGTTATATACGTGAATCCCTTAGTCCTTGTGTTGTTCCTATTATTCTAGTGCCGAAAAAGGATGGTACATCACGTATGTGTGTTGATTGTAGAGGCATTAATAATATTACTATTCGTTATCGTCATCCTATTCCTAGGCTCGATGATATGCTTGATGAATTGAGTGGCTCTACAATATTCTCCAAAGTTGATTTGCATAGTGGATACCATCAAATTCGTATGAAATTGGGGGATGAATGGAAAACAGCATTTAAAACTAAGTTTGGATTATATGAGTGGTTAGTCATGCATTTTTATATTTAGCATTCATACGCTCAATGTTTTCCTTAGTTAACCCAAAATGCATGAGTTAACTAAGGAAAACATTGAGCGTATGAATGCTAAATATAAAAATGCATGACTAACCACTCATATAATCCAAACTTAGTTTTGAATGCTGTTTTCCATTCATCTCCTAATTTCATACGAATTTGATGGTATCCACTACGCAAATCAACTTTGGAGAATATTGTAGAGCCACTCAATTCATCAAGCATATCATCTAGCCTAGGAATAGGATGACGATAACGAATAGTAATATTATTAATGCCTCTACAATCAACACACATACGTGATGTACCATCCTTTTTCGGCACTAGAATAATAGGAACAGCACAAGGACTAAGGGATTCGCGTATATAACCTTTGTCGAGAAGCTCTTGTACTTGACGCATAATCTCCTTCGTCTCCTCTGGATTGGTACGGTATGGTGCACGGTTTGATAGTGAAGCACCGGGAATTAAGTCAATCTGATGCTCAATCCCTCGAATAGGCGGTAATCCCGGTGGCACGTCTTGTGGAAAGACGTCAGCGAACTCCTGCAAAATGTTAGTGACAGCAGGAGGCAAAGAGGAAGGCACGTCCTCGAATGAAAATAATGCCTCTTTGCACATAAAAGCATAGCAAACAGATTTGCTGAAATCTAGCTCATCAATATCAGATTTGGTGGCAAATAAACATGCACTTTTCAATTTAATTTCAGAAGCAACACTAGATGGTTTATTATTAGGCTTCATTTGTTGCTCAAATTCTTTTGCCACAATCTGATTTTCACTCTTATTCGTCTCCTGTTTTGCTTTATTAGCTCTATTAATATCATCTTTCAAAATGGAATCAGGAGTCATAGGAAGCAAAGTAATATTTTTATCCTTATGAACAAGAGTATAGTGATTGTTTCTACCATGGTGTACAGAATTTTTATCAAATTGCCATGGTCTACCAAGTAATAAGGAACATGCTTGCATAGGTACCACATCACAATCAACATAATCAGCATATGTAGAGATACTAAAATGCACACGAACAGTACGTGTTACCTTAACCTTGCCGTTGTTGTTGAACCATTGGATGTAGTAAGGATGTGGATGTGGTCTTGTGGTGAGAGAAAGCTTCTCCACCATCTCCATGCTAGCCAAGTTGTTGCAGCTCCCTCCATCTATGATGACGCACAAAGAACGTTCTTTCACAACTCCCTTGGTATGGAACAAATTGTGCCTTTGATTTTGCTCAGCTTGTGTGACCTGCACACTCAAAACACGTTGAGCAACTAAACATTCATACCTGTCAGCGTCTTCAGGAGCCATGTATTGCGTCTCATGATCAGAATCATCTCCACCATGTTCTTCACGTGTAATAAGAGCCAAAGTCTCCTCATCATAGTCACTAGCGAACTCATATCCACCATCCGCGGTAGCAATCATGACACGCGGAGATTTGCATTCTCTCACATAATGACCTCCTCCCTTACAACGACGACAAATAATATCACTTGTGTGCCCTGTTGATGCCATGGAAGAAGCAGAACTCTGTGCAGGCCCAGCAGGTGCGCTCTTGGCAGATAATGGTAGTTGTGCCTGTTTTCTTGTATCACGACTGGAGGGGACACCTGATTGAGGTGCTGGTGCAGTTGAAGTAGAAGATGCACGCGGTGTCCATGATGAAGGTCGGCCTGCAGAAAAGTTAGTTCGCGCCAATGCTTGTCGATCCTGCACTTCACGTTCAGCTTTACAAGCAAGATGGAATAAACGAGTGATATTAGTATACTCCTTATAGTCTAGAATGGTCTGAATCTCTCTATTTAATCCACCCAGAAAACGTGCAAGCATAGCTTCATTCTCCTCAACAATACCACATCTAATCATGCCAGTTTGTAATTCCTGATAATATTCTTCTACAGAATTTTTTCCTTGTCTTAAGCGCTGTAATTTCTGAAGCAATTCACGTTGATAATATGGTGGAACCCAACGAGTACGCATAGCAGTTTTCAAAGCAGCCCAAGTAGTTGGAATAGGATATAATCTACAATGTTCAGACCACCATACACATGCAAAACTAGTGAAAGCACAAACAGCAGCGGCAACCCGTCTCTCCTCGGGATATTGTAAACATGTAAATCGTTGTTCAGTTTCTAACTCCCAAGTAAGATATATATCAGGAACATATCTACCCTCGAAAGGTGGAATATTCAATTTCAGTTTAGGAAGATGGTCATGATCTCGTACCTGAGGGAAAGCCCTACCATTGTGATTATTTGCATGTGGACGACCTGGTGGTTGTGGTGCAGGTGGTTGCACGTAGTTCTGATTTTGAGAAACCTCATCCTCGTAATCTCCCACATAATCATCCTCCTCCGCATCAGCAGCAGGAGCCACAGAAGTATCAACAGTAGCACCAACAGTTTGGCCAAACACAAGAGGACCACGGCTCGCTCGGCGGAGATCTGTTTCGCGACATGGAGGCAGTCGTTGTTGTTGTTGCTGGAGAGGTGCGTTAGGTGCAGCGGGTGGTGGTGGTGGAAGACGCGCGAGCAATTCATTAAACTTGTTATCGAGCTTTGTTTTGAACGTCTTCTCCATGCCATCTATCTTCTCCATGGCCTCTTCAAATCTGTTTAGCACATCTTGCACCTGTCCACTCATCATTTGCTGAAATTTATCATGCAAATCCTTATTCGTCATGTTCTCCCAGTCAGTCTCGTCGGCTTGTGATCCTGGCATGGTTAGCAGCAATAGAAACACACAAAAATATGATCCTACAGACTACTAACAAGAGGTGGTGGTGGGTGTCACAAATCCGTCAAGCAAATCTCAAATTCTTACCAGTTCTTACCCAGCAGCAGGCGGTGATCGGCAACCGTTGTAGTCAAAAACTCTCAAAGCTTGGATAGAGCGATTACCAGGGAGAGTCAAATGCACGACGTAGATGTATGTGGAGCTGGGAAGGCTTATAATATGGTAGCAAAAAGGGACAACAATAATCAATTCAGAGATGCAAAGTTGAATAAACGCTCAACGACGGTACTGTGCTGGTCCTAGGCTAGACTGTGCTAGAGACGCGAGCCTAGAACACCAACAAAATCACGGCGCGGCACGTAAACAAGGGAAAAGCACACTCTGGATTTTTTTTTCGCTGTTTTTTTTGCGCTGTTTTTTTTGCGCTGCTTTTTTTTGCGAAAAATCACTATAATGGCGAGTGTCTCAAAACTCTTCCTAGGTCAAACTGACAGGATGGGCACGAAATGTTTTGGACCAAATTTTTTTTTTCGACTGCCCGGACCCAAAAACTGGAAACGGGTCAAAAAAACATCCTATAATGGCACCTGTCTCAAAACACTCAGAAACACCTAAAAATAGGATAGCCAGAAATTTTTTCGAAAAATGCGTTTTCAAAAAATTTTGGGCCTAAACGGAGGGTGGTTTCCGGACTCCTTTGTTTTTTTTTCGAAACCTACTCCGGCAAGGAAACACGAATCGGAATCTAGATGGATCTCGAAAACAAACCTAATATGACAAGAACTCGGATTGGTGGTGGATATATGGTAGTAGATGGCAGCGGTGGTGGTATATGGATACGGATTCGAAGCGGTGGCGGATAAGCGGCGGTGGTAGATGGCAGGGGCGATGATGATGGTGCGGCGGCGGCGTGACAACTTATGACCAGAACTCGAAACTCTAAAAGACTAGACTCTAAGACCAGCAACTAGACACGACGATGCAACCGCAAATTCAACAAAGCAAAACCCTAAAAAGATTATGCAAAGGCTCAGATTTGTTCGGATATGATGAACTAACCCTAATTTTTTGTGTGGCTTTTTCGTGGACTGTAGGTATGAAGAACAGACTCGGTCTAAACTACGAAAAACTGTAAAATCTCACCGAGCAACCTGGAAATCTGATACCACTTGATAGAGGCAAAGGTGTCCCGTCTTTCGATGAGATGATGGATATCGCTTTGATGGCAGGCGACTTTGACGATCCGACTACGAACGTGCGAGGACGTCGTGCCTTAGCAATCGCTAAACCAACCCCGAGAGGTTATTGACCACGCCGAAGCACGATCAACCTGACCACGAGGGTCTGTTTCCTGCGAGCAAACGAAGAACAAGCAAGAAACTGAGATTGCAATCTGGATATTGCGAATATAAGATGAAAGCTTTATTGATCAAGGTGGGGTTCTGTGACGCCTTTGTCTGGTCGTTGAACACAAACGAAGTACGCGAAGTTGCAGCTATGGCGAACTTTTAATCTAACCAAAACCCAAAGTCTAAACGATGCCCTAAGGGCTGTATATATGGAGGAAGAGGGGGGAATTTCGTGACCCTTGGTGGAGGGGTTCGAAATCAACCCTATCTCTTGTTTCCCCACACATACGGACTCTAAAAATAGCGTATACTTATGTATTTCGAAATTACATGGGCCTGGCCCAATAATAAGGTGACGCAGCACCTAAAATAGCCTCGGGACGAAATTTATGAAGTGGCATCTTGTATATTTCATCCAAGGCTTCATGCACCCATTATGGTGGCTTCAAAGTCCTGAAATCATCACTTGTAACTCCGTTCTTGTTCCCCTTGCGCATGCCATCATCTCCATGCTTGTTCTTAATCCAATGTTCATCCTTCTCCAAGCTAGGCCCTTCATTTGTAAGCAAAACAAATGTATCCAATTTAGGCAGCATCATATTCTCATGAACATTAGAATCATTACCAAGAAACGAAAGTACCTGGTAATTTAGTTGGCGTGCGCGAGCTCTAGTAATTGGTCCAGTATTTATAGCAGCAGGGGCTGTGAGTGTAACAATTGTATTGATGTCCTCATCATTCCTTCTAGTATGTTGCATCTTCGCACTACTAGCTTGCCCTACTTGATCGCTATGATTGCTTTCTTTGTCGCATCACCCATGTTCCACTATTACTCGCTTTCTTGGGTTGATGACATATATGTTCATGCCTCTCACATGATACATCTTGTCCATTGTCGCTTGTCTCCAATTGGTGCATGTATGCTTATTGGTCTTGGAGCCTTGGACATATTACTTGTGATGCATGCTTGTTTGATTGAGCCTATTGTATTTGGTTGTTCTCGCATCATATGCCTCCATAATATGAAATGCTCCCTCGTCCTTTCTTATGATGAGCATGATGCATACACCTTTTGGGTATCTCACCACTCGAATGATAGATTTCACATTCCTGCTAACCTCATTTGTTTTTCCGAGTGTTTTTCATGTTCTTTCATTTTGAAGGATTCTCAAGGCATTTCCATCACGAAACAACTTGGTCATGTGAAGGTGTACATGATGCGCAACACCAACATTTTCGACATCCTCATAAAGGTGAACTCCTTCCCTTTGAGCCATCCTCACATACGCATATTGGATGGGTCATTCTTTCATTGTTGTTTCCTTCTTCTTGTCTTCATGATACACATATTGGAGGGAGGACCGACATTGGAGATGGACCCTATGGACGTTCAAGTTGAGGAGTGCCCGGACTTAGTGGATGCACCACCGAACCAACACTTCTACCACGACATCGAGCTATGGTACAACACCACCCATAACAAATTTGCATCTTATGCATGGATTGACTCACATTATGCTTGTCTTGTTGCATCTATTTCCATGTCATCCATGATATATGAGCTTGTGCACTTTCTTAGCAAATTTGTTGTGATCTTTCTTGATGGCATATTCATACATCATGATCATATTTCCCACCATCAATTGCATGACAACATAATCGCTTTGAGCACCAATTACCATGTTCATGCTTTTGATAAACCATCCCATTATGACATCATTTTGCACAATGGTCACATTAATCACTTTCCCAACACCTTTGTGCATACTACAAATGCTTTTTCTCCCATGAATGCTTTGCATATCATTCTATATCATCTTGTTAAGCATCATGTGTCTTGCCACACATAATCTTGCCGCACGAACTCATACCTACTTCATGGACACTTTGTGTGCGCTAACCATTGTATTTTCGAGTGTCGTTTGTGTTTGCTCTTTTTGCATGTATACCACTCCGGTGACACCTTGGAGTAATTGGATTACGCAATGTCTTCAACTCCGTCCAACTACAAGTCCGTCCACAACAACCGTTTCCATGGTGTTGAGGATCGCGATCCGAGGTTGGATCTTTCCCAAGGGGGGGGGAGGTGATGCGGAGCATCCTACGATCATCCCCCAGTACACTTCGACTACTCCCCAAGCCCCAAGAGGACATACGATGAGACAACGACCATGATGAGGACATCAATACCATTGTTACACCCACAGCCCCTACTGTTACATATACTGGATCAATTACTAGAGCTCGCGCACACCAATTAAATTACCAGGTACTTTCGTTTCTTGGTAATGATTCTAATGTTCATGAGATTATGATGCTGCCTAAATTGGATACATTTGTTTTGCTTACAAATGAAGGGCCTAGCTTGGAGAAGGATGAACATTGGAGCAAGAACACGCATGGAGTTGATGGCATGCGCAAGGGGATCAAGAACGGAGTTACAAGTGATGATTTCAGGACTTTGAAGCCGTCATAAGGAGTGCATGAAGCCTTGGACGAAATATACAAGATGCCACTTCATAATATTTGTCCATAGGCTATTCTAGGTGCTGCGTCACCTTATTAATGGGCCAGGCCCATGTAATTTCGAAATACTTAAGTATAGGCTATTTTTAGAGTCCGTATGTGTGGGGAAACAAGAGTTAGGGTTGGTTTCGGACCCCACCCTCAAGGGCCACGAAATTCCCCCCTCTTCCTCCATATATACAGCCCTTAGGGCGTCGTTTAGACTCTGGGTTTTGTTTAGATTAAAAGTTCGCCATAGCTGCAACTTCGCGTACTTCGTTTGTGTCCAACGACCAGACCAAGACGTCACAGAACCCCACCTTGATCAATAAAGCTTTCATCTTATATTCGCAATATCCTGATTGCAATCTCAGTTTCTTACTTGTTCTTCGTTTGCTCGCAGGAAAACAGACCCTCGTGGTCAGGTTGATCGTGCTCCGGCGTGGTCAATAACCCTCGGAAGTTGGTTTAGCAATTGCTAAGGCGCGACGTCTCGCACGTTCGTAGTCGGATCGTCAAGGTCGACTCCCACAGAAAACGATAGCCACCATCTCATGAAATATCGGGACACCTTAGCCTCTATCATTTGTGTTTCGTGCTAACAAGCTATGCATTCCAGCTAGCTCCGTTCATCTTTTGTTGTTGCAGGAGGCGCATGGAGGAGGATTAATGGGACACTTTGGCGTCAAGAAGATGGAGGATATACTTGCTACACATTTCTTTTGGCCAAAGATGAGACGGGATGTTGAGCGTTTTGTTGCTCGCTGCACTACATGTCAAAGAGCTAAGTCACGACTCAATCCTCATAGTTTATATATGCCTTTGCCTGTACCTAGTGTTCCTTGGGAGGATATATCTATGGACTTTGTTTTAGATTTACCTCGAACAAAGAAGGGGAGCGATAGCATATTTGTTGTCGTGGATAGGTTCTCAAAAATGGCACACTTTATACCATGTCATAAAAGCGATGATGCTGTTAATGTTGCTGATTTGTTCTTTCGTGAAATTATTCGCTTACATGGTGTGCCAAATACTATTGTTTCAGATCGTGATACTAAATTTCTTAGCCACTTTTGGAGATGTTTATGGGCTAAGTTGGGGACTAAGCTGCTTTTTAGTACTACTTGTCACCCCCAAACTGATGGACAAACTGAAGTAGTCAATAGAACATTGTCTACTATGCTTAGGGCTGTTTTGAAGAATAACAAGAAAATGTGGGAAGAATGCTTGCCTCATATTGAATTTGCTTATAATCGTTCATTGCATTCTACTACTAAGATGTGCCCTTTTGAAATTGTGTATGGTTTCCTACCTCGTGCACCTATTGATTTGTTGCCTCTTCCATCTTCAAAGAAGGTTAATTTTGATGCTAAAGAACGTTCTGAATTGATTTCAAAAATGCATGAGTTAACTAAGGAAAACATTGAGCATATGAATGCTAAATATAAACTTGCTGGAGATAAGGGTAGAAAACATGTTGTGTTTGCGCCTGGAGATCTTGTTTGGTTACATTTGCGTAAAGATAGATTTCCCAATCTGCGCAAATCAAAGCTAATGCCACGTGCTGATGGTCCTTTTAAGGTGTTAGAGAAAATAAATGATAATGCATATAAACTTGAGCTACCTGTAGATTTTGTGGTTAGTCCCACTTTTAACATTGCAGATTTGAAGCCTTATTTGGGTGAGGAAGATGCGCTTCCGTCGAGGACGACTTCATTTCAAGAAGGGGAGGATGATGAGGACATCAATACCATTGTTACACCCAGAACCCCTACTGTTACATATACTGGACCAATTACTAGAGCTCGCGCACGCCAATTAAATTACCAGGTACTTTCGTTTCTTGGTAATGATTCTAATGTTCATGAGATTATGATGTTGTCTAAATTGGATACATTTGTTTTGCTTACAAATGAAGGGCCTAGCTTGGAGAAGGATGAACATTGGAGCAAGAACATGCATGGAGTTGATGGCATGCGCAAGGGGATCAAGAACGGAGTTACAAGTGATGATTTCAGGACTTTGAAGCCGCCATAAGGAGTGCATGAAGCCTTGGACGAAATATACAAGATGCCACTTCATAATATTCGTCCATAGGCTATTCTAGGTGTTGCGTCACCTTATTAATGGGTCAGGCCCATGTAATTTCGAAATACTTAAGTATAGGCTATTTTAGAGTCCGTATGTGTGGGGAAACAAGAGTTAGGGTTGGTTTCGGACCCCACCCTCAAGGGCCACGAAATTCCCCCCCTCTTCCTCCATATATACAGCCCTTAGGGCGTCGTTTAGACTTTGGGGTTTTGTTTAGATTAAAGGTTCGCCATAGCTGCAACTTCGCGTACTTCATTTGTGTCCAACGACCAGACCAAGACGTCACAGAATCCCACCTTGATCAATAAAGCTTTCATCTTATATTCGCAATATCCCGATTGCAATCTCAGTTTCTTGCTTGTTCTTCGTTTGCTCGCAGGAAACAAACCCTCGTGGTCAGGTTGATTGTGCTCCGGCGTGGTCAATAACCCTCGGAAGTTGGTTTAGCGATTGCTAAGGCGCGACGTCTCGCACGTTCGTAGTCGGATCGTCAAGGTCGACTCCCACAGAAAACGATATCCACCATCTCATCAAAACATCGGGACACCTTAGCCTCTATCATGAGTAACTTTCATAGTTCATAAAATCTAAAGCCAAAAAATTATCACAAGAAGTAGAAGGCATAAAAATATTGCAACTCGGTTTGCACATATAAGTGAAGCTCTTATTCATTTCAAAAGATAGACAATGTTCATCATTAAAACATCCCAACATTGGTGAATAAACCTTACTTGCATCAAATTTAAATGCTACAACATGCTTAAATAAGCAAACATGCAATAAGTCATCGGACATGGAATCATCAACAAGATTAGAGGTCATATTAAAATGATCAAACATTGGTTCTTTTGCATCAATAATTAATTCAATGGATGCACTCGAAATTGTTGGTATTTCAGTTATTTGATCACATGACACATTCATGACAGTAACAAGGTTCTCTAAAATAGATGGTGTGCTCAAATCAATAGGTAACTCAACACATGATACATTCAAGTTAACTAGGCATGCATCATTCTCATGTGAAGTTATAACATCAATACCTTTATTGTTACCTTGTTGCAAAGACATAGCTGATGTAGGTACGGACATTGACAATGTACCATACTCTTGAGATGATGTCGCGCTCACAATCCGAGGTGAGGCTGCTCTAGTCGGTGCAACGGTGGAGGAACCAACCGGCGGTGGTGAGCATGAACTGGAATAGTAGTTGTTATTGTCACCCAATGCATCCTCCTATATCTGTTTCTCAAAGGTACAAGCACGAACATACATACCAGTAATGCAATGTGGAATATATTGAGATCTTGCACGGATATCATGGTTCAAACCACCAAAAAATCTATTCATTGTATCATCCTCAGATTCTTCCATGTCACAATGATGCATATAAGATTTGAACTCTTGTAGTAAGCATGAACAGTGTTACTGCCTTGTTTTAATTGTTCCAATTTGTGAAGCAATTCACAACGATAGTAAGGAGGAAAAAATTGTTGTCTCATTACAGCTTTCAAAACTTTCCAAGTCATGGGTTGGTTATCAATGTTTTTCTTACAATGTACACTCCACCAAACAGAAGCAAAACCAGTAAATGCTCTAGTGGTAGCTCGTACTCTCTCAAGTTCAGAAAAATCATGGTGAGTAAAAACTTGTTCTACTTCAAGCTCCCAAGCTAGATAAATAGCAGGATTAAATCTACCCTCAAATGACGGTAAAGAGATAACCTGACCATGTGCATGTGTGTGTTGTCCCAACTCTCGTGATGGTGAAGATGTGTCCGTCGTCCAAGAACTTCTATCTCCGGAACCTGTCATGATTAGTAGAAAACAAGAAACAAAATTCGAGAATAATGTTCCTATGAACTACTAGGATGTGGTTGTAAAGTGCTCACAGTAAAGCAAATATCAATATCTTACAAGTTCTTACCATGCAGCAGGTGGTGATCGGCAACCAACGGTGTCAAATAACTCTGAAGATTGAGTAAAACGATTGCGAGGGGAACGTACGTATACACGGTGTAGAAATATGTGGAGCTGGGTTGGCTATATATGGTAGCAAAAGATTAGCAATAATCAATTCAAAGATGCAATGTTGAATAAACGTTCAACGACGGTACTGTGCTGGTCCTAGGCTAGACCGGACTAGAGACGCGAGCCTAGAACACTAATGAGGTCACGACGTAGCACAACTAGCATCAATGAAGGATACTAAGTAGCTCTAGACAGCAAGATATAAGTGAAGATCACAACGGCAGTAAAGATAATGATGAAAAACAACTGGTAAGCAGGATATACAACAACTCTCTCTCTCTCTCTCTCTCTCCAACTTTCCTCTTGAAAAGTTTGAGCCAATTTTTTGATAACTTTTTTCAACAGTGCACAAAACTGATTCCAATCCAAATTCAACTACGAGATTGAGTCTAGAGTGATCCGAATTTTTTTCTCCTCTTTTTTTCCCTCACACTTCTTTTCCTTTTTTTCTTTGACTTTTTTTCTCTCGCTTTTTTTCTCTGTCTTTCCAAAACAAACTAGATAAGATGCAGATTGGATCAAGCGAAGATGTGAACGATCTCAACTATTATTATGACAATGAACGGTGGGTAGCACGTGGTGGAAATTGATGGAGGGGTGGTGGACAGCGGAAGGAATAATGATGCAGCGGCGGCGTGACTAATGTGAACAGAACTCGAAACTCTAAACGAACTAGACACTAAGACCAGCAACTCGACATGATGATGCAACCGATAATTCAACTATGCAAGCAATAAAAAGAAAATTGCAAAGGCTAAGACTGGCTTGGACAAAGGATGAATAGATCTAACTTTTTTGTGGCTTTTTCTTGGACAATAGGTAAGAAAATAAATCTAATCTAGGAAAAATTGGAAATTCTCACCGAGCAATCTGAAAACTGATACCACTTGATAGAGGCGAGGGTGTCCCGATCTTTCAATGAGATGATAACTATCGATTTGGTGGAGACGACTTTGACGATCTGACTACAAACGTGCACGACGTTGCGCCTTAGCAATCGCAAAACCAATCTCCCGAGGTTACTAACGATACTGGAAGCACGATCAGCCTGACCACGAAGGTCTATTCCTGCAAGCAATCGAAGAACAAGCAAGAATATGATAAAGCAATCTGAATATTGCGAATATAGATGAAGTATTGATAATGGTGGGGGATCCAGAAGCGGTCTTGGTCTGGTCGTTGGACACAAACGAAGTACACGAAGTTGCAATGACTAACTTTTAACTAAACAAATCCCAAGGAAAAAGCTACTAGATGGATCTACTTATATAGGAGCAAGGGGTGGGGCCAAGGAGGTGGGAGGACGTCCAAAGGAAGCCTAAAACTAACCCTAGGTCGTACAAGGCTCATGGGCCCAAGTGGAGGTGGTGCAACACCTTTGGACTTGTTGTTTGACTCAGATTCTGCTGCAGCATCAGATTGTTTCATTGATATCTCAATGCTCCGAACGAATTTGAAGGTGATTCGAATTGTGTTGGAAAATGCACGAAATCTACTTTCCAACAAAAAAAGAATCACCCAATTCGGAGTCCGTATGAAAAGGTTGTTGACGTTTCGAGTCAAGTATGTCTGTGCAGTCCGAATCTGAATCCAGAACGTGAGAGACTTAGACTCTATCTTCTCTTGGCCCAAAAGTGATGTGAGAGAACTTTTTGAACAGAACGTAAACTTCTCCTTTTTTCCTTATCTTCATATGTGGATTGTACAAATTTCCCATACACCTACAATTAGACAAAACACAAAAATGTGTGAAGTATTTTTGTTCTGGATAACATAAATAGATTGTTGAATAGTTTGCACTAGAAATCACCTGACAAATATGCATCTATGCAATATTTTTGGTCATATCCAAGGTAGTCATGTCCTCATCAGAGGTAGTAGCCATGTCACATATGTGAAAAGTGATGGTTCAAATAGGAGTGAGTTCACCTTGTGTCCAATGGTGTATGGTCTGTGATAGAGGCAAAGGTGTCCCGTCTTTCGATGAGATGATGGATATCGCTTTGGTGGCAGTCGACTTTGACGATCCGACTACGAACGTGCGAGGACGTCGCGCCTTAGCAATCACTAAACCAACTCCGAGAGGTTATTGACCACGCCGGAGCACGATCAACCTGACCACGAGGGTCTGTTTCCTGCGAGCAAACAAAGAACAAGCAAGAAACTGAGATTGCAATCTGGATATTGCGAATATAAGATGAAAGCTTTATTGATCAAGGTGGGGTTTTGTGACGCCTTTGTCTGGTCGTTGAACACAAACGAAGTACGCGAAGTTGCAGCTATGGCAAACTTTTAATCTAAACAAAACCCAAAGTCTAAACGGTCCCCTAAGGACTGTATATATGGAAGAAGAGAGGGGGAATTTCGTGGCCCTTGGTGGAGGGGTCCGAAATCAACCCTATCTCTTGTTTCCCCATACATACGGACTCTAAAAATAGCCTATACTAATGTATTTCGAAATTACATGGGACTGGCCCAATAAAAAGGTGATGCAGCACCTATAATAGCCTCTGGACGAAATTTATGAAGTGGCATCTTGTATATTTCATCCAAGGCTTCATGCACTCGTTATGGTGGCTTCAAAGACCTGAAATCATCACTCGTAACTCCGTTCTTGTTCCCCTTGCGCATGACATCATCTCCATGCTTTCTCTTGCTCCAATGTTCATCCTTCTCCAAGTTAGGCCCTTCATTTGTAAGCAAAACAAATGTATCCAATTTAGGCAGCATCATATTCTCATGAACATTAGAATCATTACCAAGAAACGAAAGTATCTGGTAATTTAGTTGGCGTGCGCGAGCTCTAGTAATTGGTCCAGTATGTATAGCAGCAGGGGCTGTGGGTGTAACAATGGTATTGATGTCCTCATCATCCTCCCCTTCTTGAAATGAAGTCGTCCTCGACGGAAGTTCATCTTCCTCACCCAAATAAGGCTTCAAATCTGCAATGTTAAAAGTGGGACTAACCCCAAAATCTGCAGGCAGCTCAAGTTTGTATGCATTATCATTTATTTTCTCTAACACCTTAAAGGGACCATCAGCACGTGGCATTAGCTTTGATTTGCGCAGATTAGGAAATCTATCTTTACGCAAATGTAACCAAACAAGATCTCCAGGCGCAAACACAACATGTTTTCTACCCTTATCTCCAGCAAGTTTATATTTAGCATTCATACGCTCAATGTTTTCCTTAGTTAACTCATGCATTTTTAAAATCAATTCAGAACGTTCATTAGCATCAAAATTAACCTTCTCTGAAGATGGAAGAGGCAACAAATCAATAGGTGCACGAGGTAGGAAACCATACACAATTTCAAAAGGGCACATCTTAGTAGTAGAATGCAATGAACGATTATAAGAAAATTCAATATGAGGCAAGCATTCTTCCCACATTTTCTTGTTATTCTTCAAAACAACCCTAAGCATAGTAGACAATGTTCTATTGACTACTTCAGTTTGTCCATCAGTTTGGGGGTGACAAGTAGTACTAAAAAGCAGCTTAGTCCCCAACTTAGCCCATAAACATCTCCAAAACTGGCTAAGAAATTTAGTATCACGATCTGAAACAATAGTATTTGGCACACCATGTAAGCGAATAATTTCACGAAAGAACAAATCAGCAACATTAACAGCATCATCGCTTTTATGACATGGTATAAAGTGTGCCATTTTCGAGAACCTATTGATGAGGACATGACTACCTTGGATATGACCAAAAATATTGCATATATGCATATTTGTCAGGTGATTTCTAGTGCAAACTATTCAATAATCTATTTATGTTATCCAGAACAAAAATACTTCACACACTTTTGTGATTTGTCTAATTGCAGGTGTATGGGACATTTGTACAATCCACATATGAAGTTAAGGAAGAAAGAGATGTTTATTTGCTGTCCAAAAAGTTCTCTCACGTCACTTTTGGCCCAAGAGAAGATAGAGTCCAAGTCTCTCACGTTCTGGATTCAGATTCGGACTGCACAGACATACCTGACTCAAAACGCACACAAGTTTTTCATACGGACTCCGAATTGGTTGATTCTTTTTTTGTTGGAAACTAGATTTCGTGCACTTTCCAACCCAATTGGAATCACCTTCAAATTCGTCCGGAGCGTTGAGTTGTGGACGAAACAATCTGATGCTGCAGCAGAATCCGAGTCAAACTACAAGTCCAAAGGTGTTACATCACCTCCACTTGGGCCCATTGGCCTTGTACGACCTAGATTTAGTTTTAGGCTGCCTTGGGACGTCCTCCCACCTCCTAGGCCGCCACCCCTTGCTCCTATATAAGTAGATCCATCTAGTAGCTTTTACGGGGGATTTGTTTAGTTAAAAGTTAGCCATTGCAATTTCGTGTACTTCGTTTGTGTCCAACGACCAGACCAAGACCGCTTCCGGATCCCCACCATTATCAATACCTCATATATATTTGCAATATTCAGATTGCTTTATCATATTCTTGCTCGTTCTTTGATTGCTTGCAGGAATAGACCTTCGTGGTCAGGCTGACCGTGCTTCCGGCATCGTCAGTAACCTCAGGAGATTGGTTTAGCGATTGCTAAGGCGCAACGTCGTGCACGTTTGTAGTCGGATCGTCAAAGTCGTCTCCACCAAATCGATAGTTACCATCTCATCGAAAGATCGGGACACCCCGCCTCTATCAAGTGGTATCAGTTTTCAGGTTGCTCGGTGAGAATTTTCAGTTTTCCTAGATTAAATTTATTTTCTTACCTATTGTCCAAGAAAAAGCCACACAAAAAAAGTTAGATCTGTTCATCCTTTATCCAAGCCAGTCTGAGCCTTTGCAATTTTCTATTCATTGCTTGCATAGTTGAATTATCAGTTGCATCGTCGTGTCAGTTGCTGGTCTTAGCGTCTAGTTCCTTTAGAGTTTCGAGTTCTGTTCACATTAGTCACGCCGCCGCTGCATCATTATCCCTTCCGCTGTCCACCATCCCATCTATTAATTTCCACCACGTGCTACGCACTGTTCATTGTCATAATCATAGTTGAGGTCATTCACATCTTCGCCTGATCCAATCTGCATCTTATCTAGTTTGTCTTGGAAAGAAAAAAAAGATAGAGAAAAAAAGAGAAAAAGGAAAGAAAAAAAAAGAAAAAGAGAGAGAAGAAAAAGAAAAAAAAGGGTGAGAAAAAAAAAGAGAGAAGAAAAAAAAATTGGATCTATCTAGAATCAATCTCGTACCTGAATTCGGATTGGAATCTGTTTTGCGCACTGTTCAGTAAAACAGGTGTATCTTCCTCATACGAAGTCCGTTTTGGCTCCGTGAGTACTCAAATTGAAGCTAGCAACGAGCCGCATCTAAATAGTTGCAGAAGCTAGTTCAATATTTGACACCTCAAAATCGGCTTCTAAATAGGTCTTTTTGCCCTCCGAAGTTCGTGAACACAGCTTGTTCCAATTTTTCAGGCCAGTTTTAGAATTCTTTGACTCCTCATATCAACTCGGAATTGAGTGATTCTTTTTGCATTGGAAAGCTTGAGTTAGTAGCATTCTTTGAAAGAATTTATCAGAAAATTGTCTCAAACTTTTCAAGAGGAAAGTTGGAGAGAGAGTTGTTGTATATCCTGCTTGGCAGTTGTTTTTCATCATTATTTTCACTGCCGTTGTGATCTTCACTTATATCTTGCTGTCAAGAGCTACTTAGTATCCTTCATTGATGCTAGTTGTGCTACGCCGTGACCTCATTAGTGTTCTAGGCTCGCGTCTCTAGTCCGGTCTAGCCTAGGACCAGCACAGTACCGTCGTTGAGCGTTTATTCAACATTGCATCTTTGAATTGATTATTGCTAATATTTTGCTACCATATATAGCCAACCCAGCTCCACATATTTCTACACTGTGTATACGTACGCTCCCCTGGCAATCCCTTTACTCAATATTCGGAGTTACTTGACACCGCTGGTTGCCGATCACCGCCTGCTGCATGGTAAGAACTTGTAAGACATTGATATTTGCTTTACTGTGAGCGTTTTACCACCACATCCTAGTAGTTATAGGAACATTATTTTTGGGTTTTGTTTCTTGTTCTACTAATCATGACAGGATCCAGAGTCAATTCATGGGCTTTGTCGATCGCGGGAGACGTGCCACTACCTTTGCAAATACCACAACCGTCACGAGAAGTGCACAAACATCCAAATGCACATGATCAGGTTAATATATCTATACCACCATTTAATGGCCGTTTTAAACCTGCTTTATATATTGAATGGGAGTTCGACATAAAAAATATATTTGCTTCCCATAATTTCAATGAACATAAAAAGGTTAAGGTTGCGGTTGGTTCTTTCACTGGTTATGCTTTGGTTTGGTGGAGTGAATATTGTCGGTTACACCCTGATTATATACCTACTACTTGGGATGATTTGAAACTTGCCATGCGACATACTTTCGTCCCTGCTTATTATACTCGTGACATGATTAAGAAGTTGCAACACTTAAAACAAGGTAGTGAAACTGTAACAAAATATTATGATGATTTACAAACTACCTTGTTGCATTCCTCTTTAGAATAAAGTGAAGATGATTTTATGGATAGATTTTGGGGAGGATTAAACCGTGATATTCAAGAGATACTAATTCATGAAGAGTGTTATCCTATGGACCATTTGTTTCATCTTGCTTGCAAAGCTGAACAGGAAATAAAACGACGTGTTGGCCACGAGGAGAACAAGCGCACGGTGCACATTCCAAGAGTTGATATGATTGTTCCTTCAACTACTAGGCATACTATGACAACCACATCCGTTGTTGTCAGGACTACATCACCTCCACCATGTGACACATCGCCCCCGAGAGTGGCTACATCATCTGAGTTGATCATAAGAGGTAATGACAAAGGTACTGATCTTCCATCTCTACATGAGAATGATGAATGCCTTGTCAATTTGAACGCACCATCTGATGAGCTACCCACTACTTTGATCACACCACCTATTTTAGAGGACTATGTTGATAATTTGACTTTGCCATGTGATCAAACAACTGAAATACCAACAATTTTGAGTGCACCCATTGAATTAACTATTGATGCAAGAGAACCAATGTTTAATCATTTTGATATGACCTCTAATCTTGGTGATGATTCTGTGTTGAATGACTTATTGCATGTTTGCTTATTTAAGCATGTTGTAGCATGTAAATTTGATGCAAGTAAGGTTTATTCACCAATGTTGGGATGGTTTAATGATGAACATTGTCAATCTTTTGAAATGAATAAGAGCTTCACTTATATGTGCAAACTGAGTTGCAATATTTTCATGCCTTCTACTTCTTGTGCTAATTTTTTGGCTTTAGATTTTATGAACTATGCAAGTTACTCATCTATTCATGTGTCATATATGCAAAAATTAAGGGAAGTAAAAATGGATGACATATACATATACAACATGTACACCTTGTCTCTTTTGTTAGCCACATTTCAGATTAAGCAACGCCGAGGACGGCTTTATTTTCAAGAAGGGGAGGATGATGAGGACATGATGATAGAGGCGAGGGTCCCGATCTTTCGATGAGATGATAACTATCGATTTGGTGGAGACGACTTTGACAATCCGACTACAAACGTGCACGACGTTGCGCCTTAGCAATCGCTAAACCAATCTCCTGAGGTTACTGACGATGCCGGAAGCACGGTCAGCCTGACCACGAAGGTCTATTCCTGCAAGCAATCGAAGAACGAGCAAGAATATGATAAAGCAATCTGAATATTGCAAATATATATGAGGTATTGATAATGGTGGGGATCCGTAAGCGGTCTTGGTCTGGTCGTTGGACACAAACGAAGTACACGAAGTTGCAATGGCTAACTTTTAACTAAACAAATCCCAAGGAAAAGCTACTAGATGGATCTACTTATATAGGAGCAAGGGGTGGCGGCCAAGGAGGTGGGAGGACGTCCCAAGGCAGCCTAAAACTAAATCTAGGTCGTACAAGGCCAATGGGCCCAAGTGGAGGTGATGTAACACCTTTGGACTTGTAGTTTGACTCGGATTCTGCTGCAGCATCAGATTGTTTCGTCCACAACTCAACGCTCCGGACGAATTTGAAGGTGATTCCAATTGGGTTGGAAAGTGCACGAAATCTAGTTTCCAACAAAATAAGAATCACCCAATTCGGAGTCCGTATGAAAAACTTGTGTGCGTTTTGAGTCAGGTATGTCTGTGCAGTCCGAATCTGAATCCAGAACGTGAGAGACTTGGACTCTATCTTCTCTTGGGCCAAAAGTGACGTGAGAGAACTTTTTGGACAGCAAATAAACATCTCTTTCTTCCTTATCTTCATATGTGGATTGTACAAATGTCCCATACACCTGCAATTAGACAAATCACAAAAGTGTGTGAAGTATTTTTGTTCTGGATAACATAAATAGATTATTGAATAGTTTGCACTAGAAATCACCTGACAAATATGCATATATGCAATATTTTTGGTCATATCCAAGGTAGTCATGTCCTCATCACTTTTGCTACCATATATAGCCAACCCAGCTCCACATATTTCTACACCGTGTATACATACGCTCCCCTGGCAATCGCTTTACTCAATATTCGGAGTTACTTGACACCGCTGGTTGCCGATCACCGCCTGCTGCATGGTAAGAACTTGTAAGACATTGATATTTGCTTTACTGTGAGCGTTTTACCACCACATCCTAGTAGTTATAGGAACATTATTTTTGGGTTTTGTTTCTTGTTCTACTAATCATGACAGGATCCAGAGTCAATTCATGGGCTTTGTCGATCGCGGGAGACGTGCCACCACCTTTGCAAATACCACAACCGTCACGAGAGGTGCACAAACATCCAAATGCACATGATCAAGTTAATGTATCTATACCACCATTTAATGGCCGTTTTAAACCTGCTTTATATATTGAATGGGAGTTCGACATAAAAAATATATTTGCTTCCCATAATTTCGATGAACATAAAAAGGTTAAGGTTGCGGTTGGTTCTTTCACTGGTTATGCTTTGGTTTGGTGGAGTGAATATTGTCGGTTACACCCTGATTATATACCTACTACTTGGGATGATTTGAAACTTGCCATGCGACATACTTTCGTCCCTGCTTATTATACTCGTGACATGATTAAGAAGTTGCAACACTTAAAACAAGGTAGTGAAACTGTAACAAAATATTATGATGATTTACAAACTACCTTGTTGCATTCCTCTTTAGAAGAAAGTGAAGATGATTTTATGGATAGATTTTGGGGAGGATTAAACCGTGATATTCAAGAGATACTAATTCATGAAGAGTGTTATCCTATGGACCATTTGTTTCATCTTGCTTGGAAAGCTGAACAGGAAATAAAACGACGTGTTGGCCACGAGGAGAATAAGCGCACGGTGCACATTCCAAGAGTTGATATGATTGTTCCTTCAACTACTAGGCATACTATGACAACCACATCCGTTGTTGTCAGGACTACATCACCTCCACCATGTGACACATCGCCCCCGAGAGTGGCTACATCATCTGAGTTGATCATAAGAGGTAATGACAAAGGTACTGATCTTCCATCTCTACATGAGAATGATGAATGCCTTGTCAATTTGAATGCACCATCTGATGAGCTACCCACTACTTTGATCACACCACCTATTTTAGAGGACTACGTTGATAATTTGACTTTGCCATGTGATCAAACAACTGAAATACCAACAATTTTGAGTGCACCCATTGAATTAACTATTGATGCAAAAGAACCAATGTTTAATCATTTTGATATGACCTCTAATCTTGGTGATGATTCTGTGTTGAATGACTTATTGCATGTTTGCTTATTTAAGCATGTTGTAGCATGTAAATTTGATGTAAGTAAGGTTTATTCACCAATGTTGGGATGGTTTAATGGTGAACATTGTCAATCTTTTGAAATGAATAAGAGCTTCACTTATATGTGCAAACTGAGTTGCAATATTTTCATGCCTTCTACTTCTTGTGCTAATTTTTTGGCTTTAGATTTTATGAACTATGCAAGTTACTCATTTATTCATGTGTCATATATGCAAAAATCAAGGGAAGTAAAAATGGATGACATATACATATACAACATGTACACCTTGTCTCTTTTGTTAGCCACATTTCAGATTAAGCAACGCCGAGGACGGCTTTATTTTCAAGAAGGGGAGGATGATGAGGACATGACTACCTTGGATATGACCAAAAATATTGCATATATGCATATTTGTCAGGTGATTTTTAGTGCAAACTATTCAATAATCTATTTATGTTATCCAGAACAAAAATACTTCACACACTTTTGTGATTTGTCTAATTGCAGGTGTATGGGACATTTGTACAATCCACATATGAAGATAAGGAAGAAAGAGATGTTTATTTGCTGTCCAAAAAGTTCTCTCACGTCACTTTTGGCCCAAGAGAAGATAGAGTCCAAGTCTCTCACGTTCTGGATTCAGATTCGGACTGCACAGACATACCTGACTCAAAACGCACACAAGTTTTTCATACGGACTCCGAATTGGTTGATTCTTTTTTTGTTGGAAACTAGATTTCGTGCACTTTCCAACCCAATTGGAATCACCTTCAAATTCGTCCGGAGCGTTGAGTTGTGGACGAAACAATCTGATGCTGCAGCAGAATCCGAGTCAAACTACAAGTCCAAAGGTGTTACATCACCTCCACTTGGGCCCATTGGCCTTGTACGACCTAGATTTAGTTTTAGGCTGCCTTGGGACGTCCTCCCACCTCCTAAGCCGCCACCCCTTGCTCCTATATAAGTAGATCCATCTAGTAGCTTTTACGGGGGATTTGTTTAGTTAAAAGTTAGCCATTGCAACTTCGTGTATTTCGTTTGTGTCCAACGACCAGACCAAGACCGCTTCCGGATCCCCACCATTATCAATACCTTATATATATTTGCAATATTCAGATTGCTTTATCATATTCTTGCTCGTTCTTTGATTGCTTGCAGGAATAGACCTTCGTGGTCAGGCTGACCGTGCTTCCGGCATCGTCAGTAACCTCAGGAGATTGGTTTAGCGATTGCTAAGGCGCAACGTCGTGCACGTTTGTAGTCGGATCATCAAAGTCGTCTCCACCAAATCGATAGTTACCATCTCATCGAAAGATCGGGACACCCCGCCTCTATCATAAACCTAAAACAAAGTCCATAGATATATCCTCCCAAGGAACACTAGGTACAGGCAAAGGCATATATAAACCATGAGGATTGAGTCGTGACTTAGCTCCTTGACATGTAGTGCAGCGAGCAATAAAACGCTCAACATCCTGATGAGGACATCAATACAATTGTTACACCCACAGCCCCTGCTGCTATACATACTGGACCAATTACTAGAGCTCGTGCACGCCAACTAAATTACCAGGTACTTTCGTTTCTTGGTAATGATTCTAATGTTCATGAGAATATGATGCTGCCTAAATTGGATACATTTGTTTTGCTTACAAATGAAGGGCCTAGCTTGGAGAAGGATGAACATTGGAGCAAGAACAAGCATGGAGATGATGGCATGCGCAAGGGGAACAAGAACGGAGTTACAAGTGATGATTTCAGGACTTTGAAGCCACCATAATGGGTGCATGAAGCCTTGGACGAAATATACAAGATGCCACTTCATAAATTTCGTCCCGAGGCTATTTTAGGTGCTGCGTCACCTTATTGTTGGGCCAGGCCCATGTAATTTCGAAATACATAAGTATAGGCTATTTTTAGAGTCCGTATGTGTGGGGAAACAAGAGATAGGGTTGATTTCGGACCCCTCCACCAAGGGCCACGAAATTCCCCCCTCTTCCTCCATATATACAGCCCTTAGGGCATCGTTTAGACGTTGGGTTTTGTTTAGATTAAAAGTTCGCCATAGCTGCAACTTCGCGTACTTCGTTTGTGTTCAACGACCAGACAAAGGCGTCACAGAACCCCACCTTGATCAATAAAGCTTTCATCTTATATTCGCAATATCCAGATTGCAATCTTAGTTTCTTGCTTGTTCTTCGTTTGCTCGCAGGAAACAGACCCTCGTGGTCAGGTTGATCGTGCTCCGGCGTGGTCAATAACCTCTCGGAGTTGGTTTAGCGATTGCTAAGGCGCGACGTCCTCGCACGTTCGTAGTCGGATCGTCAAAGTCGACTTCCACCAAAGCGATATCCATCATCTCATCGAAAGACGGGACACCTCCGCATCAATACAATTGTTACACCCACAGCCCCTGCTGCTATACATACTGGACCAATTACTAGAGCTCGTGCACGCCAACTAAATTACCAGGTACTCTCGTTTCTTGGTAATGATTCTAATGTTCATGAGAATATGATGCTGCCTAAATTGGATACATTTGTTTTGCTTACAAATGAAGGGCCTAGCTTGGAGAAGGATGAACATTGGAGCAAGAACAAGCATGGAGATGATGGCATGCGCAAGGAGAACAAGAACGGAGTTACAAGTGATGATTTCAGGACTTTGAAGCCACCATAATGGGTGCATGAAGCCTTGGACGAAATATACAAGATGTCACTTCATAAATTTCGTCCCGGGGCTATTTTAGGTGCTGCGTCACCTTATTATTGGGCCAGGCCCATGTAATTTCGAAATACATAAGTATAGGCTATTTTTAGAGTCCGTATGTGTGGGGAAACAAGAGATAGGGTTGATTTCGGACCCCTCCACCAAGGGCCACGAAATTCCCCCCTCTTCCTCCATATATACAGCCCTTAGGGCATCGTTTAGACTTTGGGTTTTGTATAGATTAAAAGTTCGCCATAGCTGCAACTTCGCGTACTTCGTTTGTGTTCAACGACCAGACAAAGGCGTCACAGAACCCCACCTTGATCAATAAAGCTTTCATCTTATATTCGCAATATCCAGATTGCAATCTTAGTTTCTTGCTTGTTCTTCATTTGCTCGCAGGAAACAGACCCTCGTGGTCAGGTTGATCGTGCTCCGGCGTGGTCAATAACCTCTCGGAGTTGGTTTAGCGATTGCTAAGGCGCGACGTCCTCGCACGTTCGTAGTCGGATCGTCAAAGTCGACTTCCACCAAAGCGATATCCATCATCTCATCGAAAGACGGGACACCTCCGCATCAATACAATTGTTACACCCACAGCCCCTGCTGCTATACATACTGGACCAATTACTAGAGCTCGTGCACGCCAACTAAATTACCAGGTACTTTCGTTTCTTGGTAATGATTCTAATGTTCATGAGAATATGATGCTGCCTAAATTGGATACATTTGTTTTGCTTACAAATGAAGGGCCTAGCTTGGAGAAGGATGAACATTGGAGCAAGAACAAGCATGGAGATGATGGCATGCGCAAGGGGAACAAGAACGGAGTTACAAGTGATGATTTCAGGACTTTGAAGCCACCATAATGGGTGCATGAAGCCTTGGACGAAATATACAAGATGCCACTTCATAAATTTCGTCCCGAGGCTATTTTAGGTGCTGCGTCACCTTATTATTGGGCCAGGCCCATGTAATTTCGAAATACATAAGTATAGGCTATTTTTAGAGTCCGTATGTGTGGGGAAACAAGAGATAGGGTTGATTTCGGACCCCTCCACCAAGGGCCACGAAATTCCCCCCTCTTCCTCCATATATACAGCCCTTAGGGCATCGTTTAGACTTTGGGTTTTGTTTAGATTAAAAGTTCGCCATAGCTGCAACTTCGCGTACTTCGTTTGTGTTCAACGACCAGACAAAGGCGTCACAGAACCCCACCTTGATCAATAAAGCTTTCATCTTATATTCGCAATATCCAGAATTGCAATCTTAGTTTCTGGCTTGTTCTTCGTTTGCTCGCAGGAAACAGACCCTCGTGGTCAGGTTGATCGTGCTCCGGCGTGGTCAATAACCTCTCGGAGTTGGTTTAGCGATTGCTAAGGCGTGACGTCTCGCACGTTCGTAGTCGGATATAAGATGAAAGCTTTATTGATCAAGGTGGGGTTCTGTGACGCCTTTGTCTGGTCGTTGAACACAAACGAAGTACGCGAAGTTGCAGCTATGGCGAACTTTTAATCTAAACAAAACCCAAAGTCTAAACGATGCCCTAAGGGCTGTATATATGGAGGAAGAGGGGGGAATTTCGTGGCCCTTGGTGGAGGGGTCCGAAATCAACCCTATCTCTTGTTTCCCCACACATACGGACTCTAAAAATAGCCTATACTTATGTATTTCGAAATTACATGGCCCTGGCCCAATAATAAGGTGACGCAGCACCTAAAATAGCCTCGGGACGAAATTTATGAAGTGGCATCTTGTATATTTCGTCCAAGGCTTCATGCACCCATTATGGTGGCTTCAAAGTCCTGAAATCATCACTTGTAACTCCGTTCTTGTTCCCCTTGCGCATGCCATCATCTCCATGCTTGTTCTTGCTCCAATGTTCATCCTTCTCCAAGCTAGCCCCTTCATTTGTAAGCAAAACAAATGTATCCAATTTAGGCAGCATCATATTCTCATGAACATTAGAATCATTACCAAGAAACGAAAGTACCTGGTAATTTAGTTGGCGTGCACGAGCTCTAGTAATTGGTCCAGTATGTATAGCAGCAGGGGCTGTGGGTGTAACAATTGTATTGATGTCCTCATCATCCTCCCCTTCTTGAAATGAAGTCGTCCTTGACGGAAGTTCATCTTCCTCACCCAAATAAGGCTTCAAATCTGCAATGTTAAAAGTGGGACTAACCCCAAAATCTGCAGGCAGCTCAAGTTTATATGCATTATCATTTATTTTCTCTAACACCTTAAAGGGACCATCAGCACGTGGCATTAGCTTTGATTTGCGCAAATCAGGAAATCTATCCTTACGCAAATGTAACCAAACAAGATCTCCAGGTGCAAACACAACATGTTTTCTACCCTTATCTCCAGCAAGTTTATATTTAGCATTCATACGCTCAATGTTTTCCTTAGTTAACTCATGCATTTTTAAAATCAATTCAGCACGTTGTTGAGCATCAAAATTAACCTTCTCCGAAGATGGAAGAGGCAACAAATCAATAGGTGCACGAGGTAGGAAACCATACACAACTTCAAAAGGGCACATCTTAGTAGTAGAATGCAATGAACGATTGTAAGCAAATTCAATATGAGGCAAGCATTCCTCCCACATTTTCTTATTATTCTTCAAAACAGCCCTAAGCATAGTAGACAACGTTCTATTGACTACTTCAGTTTGTCCATCAGTTTGGGGGTGACAAGTAGTACTAAAAAGCAGTTTAGTCCCCAACTTAGCCCATAAACATCTCCAAAAGTGGCTAAGAAATTTAGTATCACGATCTGAAACAATAGTATTTGGCACACCATGCAAGCGAATAATTTCACGAAAGAACAAATCAGCAACATTAACAGCATCATCGCTTTTATGACATGGTATAAAGTGTGCCATTTTCGAGAATCTATCCACGACAACAAATATGCTATCCCTCCCTGATGAGGACATCAATACAATTGTTACACCCACAGCCCCTGCTGCTATACATACTGGACCAATTACTAGAGCTCGTGCACGCCAACTAAACTACCAGGTACTTTCGTTTCTTGGTAATGATTCTAATGTTCATGAGAATATGATGCTGCCTAAATTGGATACATTTGTTTTGCTTACAAATGAAGGGCCTAGCTTGGAGAAGGATGAACATTGGAGCAAGAACAAGAACGGAGTTACAAGTGATGATTTCAGGACTTTGAAGCCACCATAATGGGTGCATGAAGCCTTGGACGAAATATACAAGATGCCACTTCATAAATTTCGTTCCGAGGCTATTTTAGGTGCTGCGTCACCTTATTATTGGGCCAGGCCCATGTAATTTCGAAATACATAAGTATAGGCTATTTTTAGAGTCCGTATGTGTGGGGAAACAAGAGATAGGGTTGATTTCGGACCCCTCCACCAAGGGCCACGAAATTCCCCCCCTCTTCCTCCATATATACAGCCCTTAGGGCATCGTTTAGAATTTGGGTTTTGTTTAGATTAAAAGTTCGCCATAGCTGCAACTTCGCGTACTTCGTTTGTGTTCAACGACCAGACAAAGGCGTCACAGAACCCCACCTTGATCAATAAAGCTTTCATCTTATATTCGCAATATCCAGATTGCAATCTTAGTTTCTTGCTTGTTCTTCGTTTGCTCGCAGGAAACAGACCCTCGTGGTCAGGTTGATCGTGCTCCGGCGTGGTCAATAACCTCTCGGAGTTGGTTTAGCGATTGCTAAGGCGCGACGTCCTCGCACGTTCGTAGTCGGATCGTCAAAGTCGACTTCCACCAAAGCGAAATCCACTATCTCATCGAAAGACGGGACACCTTTGCCTCTATCAAGTGGTATCAGATTTCCAGGTTGCTCGGTGAGATTTTACAGTTTTTCGTAGTTTAGATCGAGTCTGTTCTTCATACCTACAGTCCGCGAAAAAGCCACAAAAAAAAATTAGGGTTAGTTCATCATATCCGAACCAATCTGAGCCTTTGCATAATCTTTTTAGGGTTTTGCTTTGTTGAATTTGCGGTTGCATCGTCGTGTCTAGTTGCTGGTCTTAGAGTCTAGTCTTTTAGAGTTTCGAGTTCTGGTCATAAGTTGTCACGCCGCCGCCGCACCATCATCATCACCCCTGCCATCTACCACCATCGCTTATCCGCCACCGCTTCGAATCCGTATCCATATACCACCACAGCTGTCATATACCAGCACCGCTGCCATCTACCACCATATATCCACCACCAATCCGAGTTCTTGTCATATTAGGTTTGTTTTCGAGATCCATCTAGATTCCGATTCGTGTTTCCTTGCCGGAGTAGGTTTCGGAAAAAAAAAGAGTCGGGTAGCCACGCTCCGTTTAGGCCCAAAATTTTTCAAAAACGCATTTTTCGAAAAATTTTCTGGCTATCTTATTTTTAGGTGTTTCTGAGTGTTTTGAGACAGGTGCCATTATAGGAAGTTTTTTTTGACCCGTTTCCAGTTTTTGGGTCCGGGCAGTCAAAAAAAAAATTGGTCAAAAAAATTTCGTGCCATCCTGTCAGTTTGAGCTAAGAAGAGTTTTGAGACACTCGCCATTATAGTGATTTTTCGCAAAAAAAAAGCAGCGCAAAAAAAAAAGAGCGCAAAAAAAAAGAGCGAAAAAAAAATTCCAGAGTGTGCTTTTCCCTTGTTTACGTGCCGCGCCGTGATTTTGTTAGTGTTCTAGGCTCGCGTCTCTAGCACAGTCTAGCCTAGGACCAGCACAGTACCGTCGTTGAGCGTTTATTCAACTTTGCATCTCTGAATTGATTATTGCTGACCCTTTTTGCTACCATATTATAAGCCTTCCCAGCTCCACATACATCTACGTCGTGCGTTTGACTCTCCCTGGTAATCGCTCTATCCAAGCTTTGAGAGTTTTTGACTACAACGGTTGCCGATCACCGCCTGCTGCTGGGTAAGAACTGGTAAGAATTTGAGATTTGCTTGACGGATTTGTGACACCCACCACCACCACTTGTTCGTAGTCTGTAGGATCATATTCTTGTGTGTTTCTATTGCTGCTAACCTTGCCAGGATCACAAGCCGACGAGATTGACTGGGAGAATTTATCGAACAAGGAGCTTCATGATAAGTTTCAGCAAATGATGACTGAACAGGTGCAAGATGTGCTGAACAATTTTGAAGAGGCCATGGAGAAGATCACTGGCCTTGAGAAGACGTTCGAAACAAAGCTCGATAACAAGTTTAATGAATTGCTCGCGCGTCTTCCACCACCACCACCCGCTGCACCTAACGCACCTCTCCAACAACAACAACAACGACTACCTCCACGTCGCGAAGCAGACCTCCGCCGAGCAAGCCGTGTTCCTCTTGCGTTTGGCCAAACTATTGGTGCTGCTGTTGATACTTCTGTGGCTCCTGCTGCTGATGCGGAGGAGGATGATTATGTGGGAGATTATGAGGATGAGGTTGATCAAAATCAACACTACGTGCAGCCACCTGTACCACCACCAGCAGGTCGACCTCAGGTATATATTCGTAATGGTAGGCCTGCACCACCACCTCAGGTACGCGATGATGTCCATATTCCTAAACTGAAATTGAATATTCCACCATTTGAGGGTAGATATGTTCCTGATATATATCTTACTTGGGAGTTAGAAACTAAACAACGATTTACATGTTTACAATATCCTGAGGAGAGACGAGTTGCTGCTGCTGTTTGTGCTTTCACTAGTTTTGCATGTGTATGGTGGTCTGAACATTGTAGATTATATCCTATTCCAACTACTTGGGCTGCTTTGAAAACTGCTATGCGTACGCGTTGGGTTCCACCATATTATCAACGTGAATTGCTTCAAAAATTGCAGCGTTTAAGACAAGGGAAAAATTCTGTAGAAGAATATTATCAGGAATTACAAACTGGCATGATTAGATGTGGTATTGTTGAGGAGAATGAAGCTATGCTTGCACGTTTTCTGGGTGAATTAAATAGAGAGATTCAGACCATTCTAGACTATAAGGAGTATACTAATATCACTCGTTTATTCCATCTTGCTTGTAAAGCTGAACGTGAAGTGCAGGATCGACAAGCATTGGGGCGAACTAACTTTTCTGCAGGCCGACCTTCATCATGGACACCACGTGCATCTTCTACTTCAACTGCACCAGCACCTCCATCCGGTGCCACCTCCAGCCGTGATACAAGAAAACAGGCACAACCACCATTATCTGCCAAGAGCGCACCTGCGGGGCCTGCACAGCGTTCTTCTTCTTCCATGGCATCAATAGGGCACACAAGTGATATTATTTGTCGTCGTTGTAAGGGAGGAGGTCATTATGCGAGAGAATGCAAATCTCCGCGTGTGATGATTTCTACCGCGGATGGTGGATATGAGTCCGCTAGTGACTATGATGAGGAGACTTTGGCTCTTATTACACGTGAAGAACATGGTGGAGATGATTCTGATCATGAGACGCAATACATGGCTCCTGAAGACGCAAACAGGTATGAATGTTTAGTTGCTCAACGTGTTTTGAGTGTGCAGGTCACACGAGCTGAGCAAAATCAGAGGCACAATTTGTTCCATACCAAGGGAGTTGTGAAGGAACGTTCTGTGCGCGTCATCATAGACGGAGGGAGCTGCAACAACTTGGCTAGCATGGAGATGGTGGAGAAGCTTTCTCTCACCACAAGACCACATCCACATCCTTACTACATCCAATGGTTCAACAACAGCGGCAAGGTTAAGGTAACACGTACTGTTCGTGTGCATTTTAGTATCTCTACATATGCTGATTATGTTGATTGTGATGTGGTACCTATGCAAGCAAGTTCCTTATTACTTGGTAGACCATGGCAATTTGATAAAAATTCTGTACACCATGGTAGAAACAATCACTATACTCTTGTTCATAAGGATAAAAATATTACTTTGCTTCCTATGACTCCTGATTCCATTTTGAAAGATGATATTAATAGAGCTAATAAAGCAAAACAGGAGACGAATAAGAGCGAAAATCAGATTGTGGCAAAAGAATTTGAGCAACAAATGAAGCCTAATAATAAACCATCTAGTGTTGCTTCTGAAATTAAATTGAAAAGTGCATGTTTATTTGCCACCAAATCTGATATTGATGAGCTAGATTTCAGCAAATCTGTTTGCTATGCTTTTGTGTGCAAAGAGGCATTATTTTCATTCGAGGACGTGCCTTCCTCTTTGCCTCCTGCAGTCACTAACATTTTGCAGGTGTTCGCTGACGTCTTTCCACAAGACGTGCCACCGGGATTACCGCCTATTCGAGGGATTGAGCATCAGATTGACTTAATTCCCGGTGCTTCACTACCAAACCGTGCACCATACCGTACCAATCCAGAGGAGACGAAGGAGATTATGCGTCAAGTACAAGAGCTTCTCGACAAAGGTTATATACGCGAATCCCTTAGTCCTTGTGCTGTTCCTATTATTCTAGTGCCGAAAAAGGATGGTACATCACGTATGTGTGTTGATTGTAGAGGCATTAATAATATTACTATTCGTTATCGTCATCCTATTCCTAGGCTAAATGATATGCTTGATGAATTGAGTGGCTCTACAATATTCTCCAAAGTTGATTTGCGTAGTGGATACCATCAAATTCGTATGAAATTGGGAGATGAATGGAAAACAGCATTTAAAACTAAGTTTGGATTATATGAGTGGTTAGTCATGCCTTTTGGGTTAACTAATGCACCTAGTACTTTCATGAGATTAATGAACGAAGTTTTACGTGCTTTCATTGGACGATTTGTGGTAGTTTACTTTGATGACATATTGATTTATAGCAGATCTTTGGAAGAACATTTGGAACATTTACGTGCTGTTTTTATTGCTCTACGTGATGCACGTTTGTTTGGTAACCTTGGGAAGTGCACCTTTTGCACCGACCGAGTATCTTTTCTTGGCTATGTTGTTACTCCACAGGGAATTGAAGTTGACAATGCCAAGATTGAAGCTATTGAGAGTTGGCCGCAACCCAAAACGGTCACACAAGTGAGGAGTTTTCTTGGCCTCGCTGGATTCTATAGGCGTTTTGTAAGAGATTTCAGCACCATTGCTGCACCTCTGAACGAGCTTACAAAGAAGGATGTGCCTTTTTTTTGGGGTACCGCACAGGAAGAAGCCTTCACGGTATTGAAAGATAAGTTGACACATGCTCCTTTACTCCAACTTCCTGATTTTAATAAGACTTTTGAGCTTGAATGTGATGCTAGTGGAATTGGATTAGGAGGTGTGTTATTACAAGATGGCAAACCTGTTGCATACTTTTCTGAAAAATTGAGTGGGCCTAGTCTGAATTATTCTACTTATGATAAAGAATTATATGCTCTTGTTCGGACTTTAGAAACATGGCAACATTATTTATGGCCCAAAGAATTTGTTATACATTCTGATCATGAATCTTTGAAACATATTAAAAGTCAAGCTAAACTGAATCGTAGACATGCTAAATGGGTTGAATTCATTGAGACTTTCCCTTATGTCCTTAAACACAAGAAGGGAAAAGAAAATGTTATTGCTGATGCATTGTCTCGTCGCTATACTATGCTTTCACAACTTGACTTCAAAATATTTGGTTTGGAGACCATCAAAGATCAATATGTGCATGATGCTGATTTTAAAGATGTAATGCAGAATTGTAAAGAAGGAAGAATGTGGAACAAGTTTGTCGTTAACGATGGATTTGTGTTTCGTGCTAACAAGCTATGCATTCCAGCTAGCTCCGTTCGTCTTTTGTTGTTGCAGGAAGCGCATGGAGGAGGATTAATGGGACATTTTGGCGTGAAGAAGACGGAGGACGTACTTGCTACACATTTCTTTTGGCCAAAGATGAGACGGGATGTTGAGCGTTTTATTGCTCGATGCACTACATGTCAAAAAGCTAAGTCACGACTTAATCCTCATGGTTTATATATGCCTTTGCCTGTACCTAGTGTTCCTTGGGAGGATATATCTATGGACTTTGTTTTAGGTTTACCTCGAACAAAGAAGGGGAGGGATAGCATATTTGTTGTCGTGGATAGATTCTCGAAAATGGCACACTTTATACCATGTCATAAAAGCGATGATGCTGTTAATGTTGCTGATTTGTTCTTTCGTGAAATTATTCGCTTGCATGGTGTGCCAAATACTATTGTTTCAGATCGTGATACTAAATTTCTTAGCCACTTTTGGAGATGTTTATGGGCTAAGTTGGGGACTAAACTGCTTTTTAGTACTACTTGTCACCCCAAACTGATGGACAAACTGAAGTAGTCAATAGAACGTTGTCTACTATGCTTAGGGCTGTTTTGAAGAATAATAAGAAAATGTGGGAGGAATGCTTGCCTCATATTGAATTTGCTTATAATCGTTCATTGCATTCTATTACTAAGATGTGCCCTTTTGAAGTTGTGTATGGTTTCCTACCTCGTGCACCTATTGATTTGTTGCCTCTTCCATCTTCGGAGAAGGTTAATTTTGATGCTAAACAACGTGCTGAATTGATTTTAAAAATGCATGAGTTAACTAAGGAAAACATTGAGCGTATGAATGCTACATATAAACTTGCTGGAGATAAGGGTAGAAAACATGTTGTGTTTGCACCTGGAGATCTTGTTTGGTTACATTTGCGTAAGGATAGATTTCCTAATTTGCGCAAATCAAAGCTAATGCCACGTGCTGATGGTCCCTTTAAGGTGTTAGAGAAAATAAATGATAATGCATATAAACTTCAGCTGCCTGCAGATTTTGGGGTTAGTCCCACTTTTAACATTGCAGATTTGAAGCCTTATTTGGGTGAGGAAGATGAACTTCCGTCGAGGACGACTTCATTTCAAGAAGGGGAGGATGATGAGGACATCAATACAATTGTTACACCCACAGCCCCTGCTGCTATACATACTGGACCAATTACTAGAGCTCGTGCACGCCAACTAAATTACCAGGTACTTTCGTTTCTTGGTAATGATTCTAATGTTCATGAGAATATGATGCTGCCTAAATTGGATACATTTGTTTTGCTTACAAATGAAGGGCCTAGCTTGGAGAAGGATGAACATTGGAGCAAGAACAAGCATGGAGATGATGGCATGCGCAAGGGGAACAAGAACGGAGTTACAAGTGATGATTTCAGGACTTTGAAGCCACCATAATGGGTGCATGAAGCCTTGGACGAAATATACAAGATGCCACTTCATAAATTTCGTCCCGAGGCTATTTTAGGTGCTGCGTCACCTTATTATTGGGCCAGACCCATGTAATTTCGAAATACATAAGTATAGGCTATTTTTAGAGTCCGTATGTGTGGGGAAACAAGAGATAGGGTTGATTTTGGACCCCTCCACCAAGGGCCACGAAATTCCCCCCTCTTCCTCCATATATACAGCCCTTAGGGCATCGTTTAGACGTTGGGTTTTGTTTAGATTAAAAGTTCGCCATAGCTGCAACTTCGCGTACTTCGTTTGTGTTCAACGACCAGACAAAGGCGTCACAGAACCCCACCTTGATCAATAAAGCTTTCATCTTATATTCGCAATATCCAGATTGCAATCTTAGTTTCTTGCTTGTTCTTCGTTTGCTCGCAGGAAACAGACCCTCGTGGTCAGGTTGATCGTGCTCCGGCGTGGTCAATAACCTCTCGGAGTTGGTTTAGCGATTGCTAAGGCGCGACGTCCTCGCACGTTCGTAGTCGGATCGTCAAAGTCGACTTCCACCAAAGCGAAATCCACCATCTCATCGAAAGACGGGACACCTTTGCCTCTATCACATCCCGTCTCATCTTTGGCCAAAGAAATGTTACACCCACAGGCCCTGCTGCTATACATACCGGACCAATTACTAGAGCTCGCGCACGCCAACTAAATTACCAGGTACTTTCATTTCTTGGTAATGATTCTAATGTTCATGAGAATATGATGCTGCCTAAATTGGATACATTTGTTTTGCTTACAAATAAAGGGCCTAGCTTGGAGAAGGATGAACATTGGAGCAAGAACAAGCATGGAGATGATGGCATGCGCAAGGGGAACAAGAACGGAGTTACAAGTGATGATTTCAGGACTTTGAAGCCACCATAATGGGCGCATGAAGCCTTGGACGAAATATACAAGATGCCACTTCATAAATTTCATCCCGAGGTTATTATAGGTGCTGCGTCACCTTATTATTGGGCCAGGCCCATGTAATTTCGAAATACATAAGTATAGGCTATTTTTAGAGTCCGTATGTGTGGGGAAACAAGAGATAGGGTTGATTTCGGACCCCTCCACCAAGGGCCACGAAATTCCCCCCTCTTCCTCCATATATACAGCCCTTAGGGCATCGTTTAGACTTAGGGTTTTGTTTAGATTAAAAGTTCGCCATAGCTGCAACTTCGCGTACTTCCTTTGTGTTCAACGACCAGACAAAGGCGTCACAGAACCCCACCTTGATCAATAAAGCTTTCATCTTATATTCGCAATATCCAGATTGCAATCTCAGTTTCTTGCTTGTTCTTCGTTTGCTCACAGGAAACAGACCCTCGTGGTCAGGTTGATCGTGCTCCGGCGTGGTCGATAACCTCTCGGAGTTGGTTTAGCGATTGCTAAGGCGCGACGTCCTCACACGTTCGTAGTCGGATCGTCAAAGTCGACTTCCACCAAAGCGATATCCATCATCTCATCGAAAGACGGGACACCCCGCTTCTATCAAGTGGTATCAGATTTCCAGGTTGCTCGGTGAGATTTTACAGTTTTTTGTAGTTTAGATCGAGTCTGTTTTTCATACCTACAGTCCACGAAAAAGCCAAAAAAATTAGGGTTAGTTCATCATATCCGAACCAATCTGAGCGTGTGCATAATCTTTTTAGGGTTTTGCTTTGTTGAATTTGCGGTTGCATCGTCGTGTCTAGTTGCTGGTCTTAGAGTCTAGTCTTTTAGAGTTTCGAGTTCTCGTCATAAGTTGTCACGCCGCCACCGCTTCGAATCCGTATCCATATACCACCACCGCTACCATCTACCACCATATATCCACCACCAATCCGAGCTCTTGTCATATTAGGTTTGTTTTCGAGATCCATCTAGATTCCGATTCGTGTTTCCTTGCCGGAGTAGGTTTCGGAAAAAAAAGAGTCTGGAAACCACGCTCCGTTTAGGCCCAAAATTTTTCGAAAACGCATTTTTCGGAAAAATTTCTGGCCATCCTATTTTTAGGTGTTTCTGAGACAGGTGCCATTATAGGAAGTTTTTTTTGACCCGTTTGCAGTTTTTGGGTCCGGGCAGTCGAAAAAAAAGTGGTCGAAAAAATTTCGTGTCCATCCTGTCAGTTTGAGCTAGGAAGAGTTTTGAGACACTCGCCATTATAGTGATTTTTCGCAAAAAAAAAGCAGCGCAAAAAAAAGAGCGAAAAAAAAATTCCAGAGTGTGCTTTTCCCTTGTTTACGTGCCGCGCCGTGATTTTGTTGGTGTTCTAGGCTCGCGTCTCTAGCACAGTCTAGCCTAGGACCAGCACAGTACCGTCGTTGAGCGTTTATTCAACTTTGCATCTCTGAATTGATTATTGCTGACCCTTTTTGCTACCATATTATAAGCCTTCCCAGCTCCACCTACATCTACGTCGTGCGTTTGACTCTCCCTGGTAATCGCTCTATCCAAGCTTTGAGAGTTTTTGACTACAACGGTTGCCGATCACCGCCTGCTGCTGGGTAAGAACTGGTAAGAATTTGAGATTTGCTTGACGGATTTGTGACACCCACGACCACCTCTTGTTAGTAGTCTGTAGGATCATATTCTTGTGTGTTTCTATTGCTGCTAACCATGCCAGGATCACAAGCCGACGAGACTGACTGGGAGAACATGACGAATAAGGATTTGCATGACAAATTTCAGCAAATGATGAGTGGACAGGTGCAAGACGTGCTAAACAGATTTGGAGAGGCCATGGAGAAGATAGATGGCATGGAGAAGACGTTCGAAACAAAGCTCGATAACAAGTTTAATGAATTGCTCGCGCGTCTTCCACCACCACCACCCGCTGCACCTAACGCACCTCTCCAACAACAACAACAACGACTACCTCCACGTCGCGAAATAGACCTCCGCCGAGCGAGCCGTGTTCCTCTTGCGTTTGGCCAAACTGTTGGTGCTGCTGTTGATACTTCTATGGCTCCTGCTGCTGATGCGGAGGAGGATGATTATGTGGGAGATTACGAGGATGAGGTTGCTCAAAATCAGAACTACGTGCAACCACCAGCACCACCACCAGCAGGTCGACCTCAGGTATATATTCGTCATGGTAGGCCTGCACCACCACCTCAGGTATGAGATGATGTCCATATTCCTAAACTGAAATTGAATATTCCACCATTTGAGGGTAGATATGTTCCTGATATATATCTTACTTGGGAGTTAGAAACTGAACAACGTTTTAGATGTTTACAATATCCTGAGGAGAGACGGGTTGCTGCTGCTGTTTGTGCTTTCACTAGTTTTGCATGTGTATGGTGGTCTGAACATTGTAGATTATATCCTATTCCAACTACTTGGGCTGCTTTGAAAACTGCTATGCGTACGCGTTGGGTTCCACCGTATTATCAACGTGAATTGCTTCAAAAATTGCAGCGTTTAAGACAAGGGAAAAATTCTGTAGAAGAATATTATCAGGAATTACAAACTGGCATGATTAGATGTGGTATTGTTGAGGAGAATGAAGCTATGCTTGCACGTTTTCTGGGTGGATTAAATAGAGAGATTCAGACCATTCTAGACTATAAGGAGTATACTAATATCACTCGTTTATTCCATCTTGCTTGTAAAGCTGAACGTGAAGTGCAGGATCGACAAGCATTGGCACGAACTAACTTTTCTACAGGCCGACCTTCATCATGGACACCGCGTGCATCTTCTACTTCAACTGCACCAGCACCTCAATCAGGTGCCTCCTACAGCCGTGACACAAGAAAATAGGAACAACCACCATTATCTGCCAAGAGCGCACCTGCCGGGCCTGCACAGAGTTCTTCTTCTTCCAGGGCATCAACAGGGCACACAAGTGATATTATTTGTCGTCGTTGTAAGGGAGGAGGTCATTATGCGAGAGAATGCAAATCTCCGCGTGTGATGATTGCTACCGAGGGTGGTGGATATGAGTCCGCTAGTGACTATGATGAGGAGACATTGGCTCTTATTACACGTGAAGAACATGGTGGAGATGATTCTGATCATGAGACGCAATACATGGCTCCTGAAGACGCTGACAGGTATGAATGTTTAGTTGCTCAACATGTTTTGAGTGTGCAGGTCACACAAGCTGAGCAAAATCAGAGGCACAATTTGTTCCATACCAAGGGAGTTGTGAAGGAACGTTCTGTACGCGTCATAATAGATGGAGGGAGCTGCAACAACTTGGCTAGCATGGAGATGGTGGAGAAGCTTTCTCTCACCACAAGACCACATCCACATCCTTACTACATCCAATGGTTCAACAACAGCGGCAAGGTTAAGGTAACACGTACTGTTCGTGTGCATTTTAGTATCTCTACATATGCTGATTATGTTGATTGTGATGTGGTACCTATGCAAGCATGTTCCTTATTACTTGGTAGACCATGGCAATTTGATAAAAATTCTGTACACCATGGTAGAAACAATCACTATACTCTTGTTCATAAGGATAAAAATATTACTTTGCTTCCTATGACTCCTGATTCCATTTTGAAAGATGATATTAATAGAGCTAATAAAGCACAACAGGAGAAGAATAAGAGTGAAAATCAGATTGTGGCAAAAGAATTTGAGCAACAAATGAAGCCTAATAATAAACCATCTAGTGTTGTGATAGAGGCGAGGGTGTCCCGATCTTTCGATGAGATGATAACTATCGATTTGGTGGAGACGACTTTGACGATCCAACTACAAACGTGCACGACGTTGCGCCTTAGCAATCGCTAAACCAATCTCCTGAGGTTACTGACGATGCCGGAAGCACGGTCAGCCTGACCACGAAGGTCTATTCCTGCAAGCAATCGAAGAACGAGCAAGAATATAATAAAGCAATCTGAATATTGCAAATATATATGAGGTATTGATAATGGTGGGGATCCGGAAGCGGTCTTGGTCTGGTCGTTGGACACAAACGAAGTACACGAAGTTGCAATGGCTAACTTTTAAGTAAACAAATCCCAAGGAAAAGCTACTAGATGGATCTACTTATATAGGAGCAAGGGGTGGCGGCCAAGGAGGTGGGAGGACGTCCCAAGGCAGCCTAAAACTAAATCTAGGTCGTACAAGGCCAATGGGCCCAAGTGGAGGTGATGTAACACCTTTGGACTTGTAGTTTGACTCGGATTCTACTGCAGCATCAGATTGTTTCGTCCACAACTCAACGCTCCGGACAAATTTGAAGGTGATTCCAATTGGGTTGGAAAGTGCACGAAATCTAGTTTCCAACAAAAAAATAATCACCCAATTCGGAGTCCGTATGAAAAACTTGTGTGCGTTTTGAGTCAGGTATGTCTGTGCAGTCCGAATCTGAATCCAGAACGTGAGAGACTTGGACTCTATCTTCTCTTGGGCCAAAAGTGACGTGAGAGAACTTTTTGGACAGCAAATAAACATCTCTTTCTTCCTTATCTTCATATGTGGATTGTACAAATGTCCCATACACCTGCAATTAGACAAAACACAAAAGTGTGTGAAGTATTTTTGTTCTGGATAACATAAATAGATTATTGAATAGTTTGCACTAGAAATCACCTGACAAATATGCATATATGCAATATTTTTGGTCATATCCAAGGTAGTCATGTCCTCATCATCCTCCCCTTCTTGAAAATAAAGCCGTCCTCAGCGTTGCTTAATCTGAAATGTGGCTAACAAAATAGACAAGGTGATAGAGGCAAAGGTGTCCCGTCTTTCGATGAGATGGTGGATTTCGCTTTGGTGGAAGTCGACTTTGACGATCCGACTACGAACGTGCGAGGACGTCGCGCCTTAGCAATTGCTAAACCAACTCCGAGAGGTTATTGACCACGCCGGAGCACGATCAACCTGACCACGAGGGTCTGTTTCCTGCGAGCAAATGAAGAACAAGCAAGAAACTAAGATTGCAATCTGGATATTGCGAATATAAGATGAAAGCTTTATTGATCAAGGTGGGGTTCTGTGACGCCTTTGTCTGGTCGTTGAACACAAACGAAGTACGCGAAGTTGCAGCTATGGCGAACTTTTAATCTAAACAAAACCCCAAAGTCTAAACGATGCCCTAAGGGCTGTATATATGGAGGAAGAGGGGGGAATTTCGTGGCCCTTGGTGGAGGGGTCCGAAATCAACCCTATGTCTTGTTTCCCCACACATACGGACTCTAAAAATAGCCTATACTTATGTATTTCGAAATTACATGGGCCTGGCCCAATAATAAGGTGATGCAGCACCTAAAATAGCCTCGGGACGAAATTTATGAAGTGGCATCTTGTATATTTCGTCCAAGGCTTCATGCACCCATTATGGTGGCTTCAAAGTCCTGAAATCATCACTTGTAACTCCGTTCTTGTTCCCCTTGCGCACGCCATCATCTCCATGCTTGTTCTTGCTCCAATGTTCATCCTTCTCCAAGCTAGACCCTTCATTTGAAAGCAAAACAAATGTATCCAATTTAGGCAGCATCATATTCTCATGAACATTAGAATCATTACCAAGAAACGAAAGTACCTGGTAATTTAGTTGGCGTGCACGAGCTCTAGTAATTGGTCCAGTATGTATAGCAGCAGGGGCTGTGGGTGTAACAATTGTATTGATGTCCTCATCACAAGGTGTACATGTTGTATATGTATATGTCATCCATTTTTACTTCCCTTGATTTTTGCATATATGACACATGAATAGATGAGTAACTTGCATAGTTCATAAAATCTAAAGCCAAAAAATTAGCACAAGAAGTAGAAGGCATGAAAATATTGCAACTCAGTTTGCACATATAAGTGAAGCTCTTATTCATTTCAAAAGATTGACAATGTTCATCATTAAACCATCCCAACATTGGTGAATAAACCTTACTTGCATCAAATTTACATGCTACAACATGCTTAAATAAGCAAACATGCAATAAGTCATTCAACACAGAATCATCACCAAGATTAGAGGTCATATCAAAATGATTAAACATTGGTTCTTTTGCATCAATAGTTAATTCAATGGGTGCACTCAAAATTGTTGGTATTTCAGTTGTTTTGATCACATGGCAAAGTCAAATTATCAACGTAGTCCTCTAAAATAGGTGGTGTGATCAAAGTAGTGGGTAGCTCATCAGATGGTGCATTCAAATTGACAAGGCATTCATCATTCTCATGTAGAGATGGAAGATCAGTACCTTTGTCATTACCTCTTATGATCAACTCAGATGATGTAGCCACTCTCGGGGGCGATGTGTCACATGGTGGAGGTGATGTAGTCCTGACAACAACGGATGTGGTTGTCATAGTATGCCTAGTAGTTGAAGGAACAATCATATCAACTCTTGGAATGTGCACCGTGCGCTTGTTCTCCTCGTGGCCAACACGTCGTTTTATTTCCTGTTCAGCTTTGCAAGCAAGATGAAACAAATGGTCCATAGGATAACACTCTTCATGAATTAGTATCTCTTGAATATCACGGTTAAATCCTCCCCAAAATCTATCCATAAAATCATCTTCACTTTCTTCTAAAGAGGAATGCAACAAGGTAGTTTGTAAATCATCATAATATTTTGTTACAGTTTCACTACCTTGTTTTAAGTGTTGCAACTTCTTAATCATGTCACGAGTATAATAAGCAGGGACGAAAGTATGTCGCATGGCAAGTTTCAAATCATCCCAAGTAGTAGGTATATAATCAGGGTGTAACCGACAATATTCACTCCACCAAACCAAAGCATAACCAGTGAAAGAACCAACCGCAACCTTAACCTTTTTATGTTCATCGAAATTATGGGAAGCAAATATATTTTTTATGTCAAACTCCCATTCAATATATAAAGCAGGTTTAAAACGGCCATTAAATGGTGGTATAGATACATTAACCTGATCATGTGCATTTGGATGTTTGTGCACCTCTCGTGACGGTTGTGGTATTTGCAAAGGTGGTGGCACGTCTCCCGCGATCGACAAAGCCCATGAATTGACTCTGGATCCTGTCATGATTAGTAGAACAAGAAACAAAAAAAATCGGCACAAACTTTTTCAGAGGAAAGTTGGAGACAAAGTTGTTGATATATCCTGCTTGGCTGTTGTTTCACCTCATTATCTTCACTGCTGTTGTGATCTTCACTTATATCTTGCTGTCAAGAGCTACTTAGTATCCTTCATTGATGCTAGTTGTGCTACGCCGTGACCTCATTAGTGTTCTAGGCTCGCGTCTCTAGTCCGGTCTAGCCTAGGACCAGCACAGTACCGTCGTTGAGCGTTTATTCAACATTGCATCTTTGAATTGATTATTGCTAATCTTTTGCTACCATATATAGCCAACCCAGCTCCACATATTTCTACACCGTGTATACGTACGCTCCCCTGGCAATCGCTTTACTCAATATTCGGAGTTACTTGACACCGCTGGTTGCCGATCACCGCCTGCTGCATGGTAAGAACTTGTAAGACATTGATATTTGCTTTACTGTGAGCGTTTTACCACCACATCCTAGTAGTTATAGGAACATTATTTTTGGGTTTTGTTTTTTGTTCTACTAATCATGACAGGATCTAGAGTCAATTCATGGGCTTCGTCGATCGCGGGAGACGTGCCACCACCTTTGCAAATACCACAACCGTCACGAGAGGTGCACAAACATCCAAATGCACATGATCAGGTTAATGTATCTATACCACCATTTAATGGCCGTTTTAAACCTGCTTTATATATTGAATGGGAGTTCGACATAAAAAATATATTTGCTTCCCATAATTTCGATGAACATAAAAAGGTTAAGGTTGCGGTTGGTTCTTTCACTGGTTATGCTTTGGTTTGGTGGAGTGAATATTGTCGGTTACACCCTGATTATATACCTACTACTTGGGATGATTTGAAACTTGCCATGCGACATACTTTCGTCCCTGCTTATTATACTCGTGACATGATTAAGAAGTTGCAACACTTAAAACAAGGTAGTGAAACTGTAACAAAATATTATGATGATTTATAAACTACCTTGTTGCATTCCTCTTTAGAAGAAAGTGAAGATGATTTTATGGATAGATTTTGGGGAGGATTAAACCGTGATATTCAAGAGATACTAATTCATGAAGAGTGTTATCCTATGGACCATTTGTTTCATCTTGCTTGCAAAGCTGAACAGGAAATAAAACGACGTGTTGGCCACGAGGAGAACAAGCGCACGGTGCACATTCCAAGAGTTGATATGATTGTTCCTTCAACTACTAGGCATACTATGACAACCACATCCGTTGTTGTCAGGACTACATCACCTCCACCATGTGACACATCGCCCCCGAGAGTGGCTACATCATCTGAGTTGATCATAAGAGGTAATGACAAAGGTACTGATCTTCCATCTCTACATGAGAATGATGAATGCCTTGTCAATTTGAATGCACCATCTGATGAGCTACCCACTACTTTGATCACACCACCTATTTTAGAGGACTACGTTGATAATTTGACTTTGCCATGTGATCAAAACAACTGAAATACCAACAATTTTGAGTGCACCCATTGAATTAACTATTGATGCAAAAGAACCAATGTTTAATCATTTTGATATGACCTCTAATCTTGGTGATGATTCTGTGTTGAATGACTTATTGCATGTTTGCTTATTTAAGCATGTTGTAGCATGTAAATTTGATGCAAGTAAGGTTTATTCACCAATGTTGGGATGGTTTAATGATGAACATTGTCAATCTTTTGAAATGAATAAGAGCTTCACTTATATGTGCAAACTGAGTTGCAATATTTTCATGCCTTCTACTTCTTGTGCTAATTTTTTGGCTTTAGATTTTATGAACTATGCAAGTTACTCATCTATTCATGTGTCATATATGCAAAAATCAAGGGAAGTAAAAATGGATGACATATACATATACAACATGTAGACCCTGTCTCTTTTGTTAGCCACATTTCAGATTAAGCAACGCCGAGGACGGCTTTATTTCATCACCTACGCCATGTGACACACCGCCCCCGAGAGTGGCTACATCATCTGAGTTGATCATAAGAGGTAATGACAAAGGTACTGATCTTCCATCTCTACATGAGAATGATGAATGCCTTGTCAATTTGAATGCACCATCTGATGAGCTACCCACTACTTTGATCACACCACCTATTTTAGAGGACTACGTTGATAATTTGACTTTGCCATGTGATCAAACAACTGAAATACCAACAATTTTGAGTGCACCCATTGAATTAACTATTGATGCAAAAGAACCAATGTTTAATCATTTTGATATGACCTCTAATCTTGGTGATGATTCTGTGTTGAATGACTTATTGCATGTTTGCTTATTTAATCATGTTGTAGCATGTAAATTTGATGCAAGTAAGGTTTATTCACCAATGTTGGGATGGTTTAATGATGAACATTGTCAATCTTTTGAAATGAATAAGAGCTTCACTTATATGTGCAAACTGAGATGCAATATTTTCATGCCTTCTACTTCTTGTGCTAATTTTTTGGCTTTAGATTTTATGAACTATGCAAGTTACTCATCTATTCATGTGTCATATATGCAAAAATCAAGGGAAGTAAAAATGGATGACATATACATATACAACATGTACACCTTGTCTCTTTTGTTAGCCACATTTCAGATTAAGCAACGCCGAGGACGGCTTTATTTTCAAGAAGGGGAGGATGATGAGGACATGACTACCTTGGATATGACCAAAAATATTGCATATATGCATATTTGTCAGGTGATTTCTAGTGCAAACTATTCAATAATCTATTTATGTTATCCAGAACAAAAATACTTCACACACTTTTATGTTTTGTCTAATTGCAGGTGTATGGGACATTTGTACAATCCACATATGAAGATAAGGAAGAAAGAGATGTTTATTTGCTGTCCAAAAAGTTCTCTCACGTCACTTTTGGCCCAAGAGAAAATAGAGTCCAAGTCTCTCACGTTCTGGATTCAGATTCGGACTGCACAGACACACCTGATTCAAAACGCACACAAGTTTTTCATACGGACTCCGAATTGGGTGATTCTTTTTTTGTTGGAAACTAGATTTCGTGCACTCTCCAACCCAATTGGAATCACCTTCAAATTCGTCCGGAGCGTTGAGTTGTGGACGAAACAATCTGATGCTGCAGCAGAATCCAAGTCAAACTACAAGTCCAAAGGTGTTACATCACCTCCACTTGGGCCCATTGGCCTTGTACGACCTAGATTTAGTTTTATGCTGCCTTGGGACGTCCTCCCACCTCTCACAATATTTTCACCAAAGTCGTCTACACCTAGAGGCGAGGGTCCCGATCTTTCGATGAGATGATAACTATCGATTTGGTGGAGACGACTTTGACAATCCGACTACAAACATGCACGACGTTGCGCCTTAGCAATCGCTAAACCAATCTCCTGAGGTTACTGACGATGCCGGAAGCACGGTCAGCCTGACCACGAAGGTCTATTCCTGCAAGCAATCGAAGAACGAGCAAGAATATGATAAAGCAATCTGAATATTGCAAATATATATGAGGTATTGATAATGGTGGGGATCCGGAAGCGGTCTTGGTCTGGTCGTTGGACACAAACGAAGTACACGAAGTTGCAATGGCTAACTTTTAACTAAACAAATCCCAAGGAAAAGCTACTAGATGGATCTACTTATATAGGAGCAAGGGGTGGCGGCCAAGGAGGTGGGAGGACGTCCCAAGGCAGCCTAAAACTAAATCTAGGTCGTACAAGGCCAATGGGCCCAAGTGGAGGTGATGTAACACCTTTGGACTTGTAGTTTGACTCGGATTCTGCTGCAGCATCAGATTGTTTCGCCCACAACTCAACGCTCCGGACAAATTTGAAGGTGATTCCAATTGGGTTGGAAAGTGCACGAAATCTAGTTTCCAACAAAAAAATAATCACCCAATTCGGAGTCCATATGAAAAACTTGTGTGCGTTTTGAGTCAGGTATGTCTGTGCAGTCCGAATCTGAATCCAGAACGTGAGAGACTTGGACTCTATCTTCTCTTGGGACAAAAGTGACGTGAGAGAACTTTTTGGACAGCAAATAAACATCTCTTTCTTCCTTATCTTCATATGTGGATTGTACAAATGTCCCATACACCTGCAATTAGACAAAACACAAAAGTGTGTGAAGTATTTTTGTTCTGGATAACATAAATAGATTATTGAATAGTTTGCACTAGAAATCACCTGACAAATATGCATATATGCAATATTTTTGGTCATATCCAAGGTAGTCATGTCCTCATCATGTTGGTTCTGAAATTAAATTGAAAAGTGCATGTTTATTTGCCACCAAATCTGATATTGATGAGCTAGATTTCAGCAAATCTGTTTGCTATGCTTTTGTGTGCAAAGAGGCATTATTTTCATTCGAGGACATGCCTTCCTCTTTGCCTCCTGCTGTCACTAACATTTTGCAGGAGTTCGCTGACGTTTTTCCACAAGACGTGCCACCGGGATTACCGCCTATTCGAGGGATTGAGCATCAGATTGACTTAATTCCCGGTGCTTCACTGCCAAACCGTGCACCATACCGTACCAATCCAGAGGAGACGAAGGAGATTATGCGTCAAGTACAAGAGCTTCTCGACAAAGGTTATATACGCGAATCCCTTAGTCCTTGTGCTGTTCCTATTATTTTAGTGCCGAAAAAGGATGGTACATCACGTATGTGTGTTGATTGTAGAGGCATTAATAATATTACTATTCGTTATCGTCATCCTATTCCTAGGCTAGATGATATGCTTGATGAATTGAGTGGCTCTACAATATTCTCCAAAGTTGATTTGCGTAGTGGATACCATCAAATTCGTATGAAATTGGGAGATGAATGGAAAACAGCATTTAAAACTAAGTTTAGATTATATGAGTGGTTAGTCATGCCTTTTAGGTTAACTAATGCACCTAGAACTTTCATGAGATTAATGAACGAAGTTTTACGTGCTTTCATTCGACGATTTGTGGTAGTTTACTTTGATGACATATTGATTTATAGCAGATCTTTGGTAGAACATTTGGAACATTTACGTGCTGTTTTTATTGCTTTACGTGATGCACGTTTGTTTGGTAACCTCGGGAAATGCACCTTTTGCACCGACCGAGTATCTTTTCTTGGCTATGTTGTTACTCCACAGGGAATTGAAGTTGATAAAGCCAAGATTGAAGCTATTGAGAGTTGGCCGCAGCCCAAAACGGTCACACACGTGAGGAGTTTTCTTGGACTCGCTGGATTCTATAGGCGTTTTGTGAGAGATTTCAGCACCATTGCTGCACCTCTCAATGAGCTTACAAAGAAAGATGTGCCTTTTCTTTGGGGTACCGCACAGGAAGAAGCCTTCTCGGTATTGAAAGATAAGTTGACACATGCTCCTTTACTCCAACTTCCTGATTTTAATAAGACTTTTGAGCTTGAATGTGATGCTAGTGGAATTGGATTAGGAGGTGTGTTATTACAAGATGGCAAGCCTGTTGCATACTTTTCTGAAAAATTGAGTGGGCCTAGTCTGAATTATTCTACTTATGATAAAGAATTATATGCTCTTGTTCGGACTTTAGAAACATGGCAACATTATTTATGGCCCAAGGAATTTCTTATACATTCTGATCATGAATCTTTGAAACATATTAAAAGTCAAGCTAAACTGAATCATAGACATGCTAAATGGGTTGAATTCATTGAGACTCTCCCTTATGTCATTAAACACAAGAAGGGAAAAGAAAATGTTATTGCTGATGCATTGTCTCGTCGCTATACTATGCTTTCACAACTTGACTTCAAAATATTTGGTTTGGAGACCATCAAAGATCAATATGTGCATGATGCTGATTTTAAAGATGTAATGCAGAATTGCAAAGAGGGAAGAATGTGGAACAAGTTTGTCGTTAACGATGGATTTGTGTTTCGTGCTAACAAGCTATGCATTCCAGCTAGCTCCGTTCGTCTTTTGTTGTTGCAGGAGGCGCATGGAGGATGATTAACGGGACACTTTGGCGTGAAGAAGACGAAGGACGTACTTGCTACACATTTCTTTTGGCCAAAGATGAGACGGGGTGTTGAGCGTTTTATTGCTTGCTGCACTACATGTCAAAAAGCTAAGTCACGACTCAATCCTCATGGTTTATATATGCCTTTGCCTGTACCTAGTGTTCCTTGGGAGGATATATCTATGGACTTTGTTTTAGGTTTACCTCGAACAAAGAAGGGGAGGGATAGCATATTTGTTGTCGTGGATAGATTCTCGAAAATGGCACACTTTATACCATGTCATAAAAGCGATGATGCTGTTAATGTTGCTGATTTGTTCTTTCGTGAAATTATTCGCTTGCATGGTGTGCCAAATACTATTGTTTCAGATCGTGATACTAAATTTCTTAGCCACTTTTGGAGATGTTTATGGGCTAAGTTGGGGACTAAACTGCTTTTTAGTACTACTTGTCACCCCCAAACTGATGGCCAAACTGAAGTACTCAGTAGAACATTGTCTACTATGCTTAGGGCTGTTTTGAAGAGTAATAAGAAAATGTGGGAGGAATGCTTGCCTCATATTGAATTTGCTTATAATCGTTCATTGCATTCTACTACTAAGATGTGCCCTTTTGAAGTTGTGTATGGTTTCCTACCTCGTGCACCTATTGATTTGTTGCCTCTTTCATCTTCGGAGAAGGTTAATTTTGATGCTAAACAACGTGCTGAATTGATTTTAAAAATGCATGAGTTAACTAAGGAAAACATTGAGCGTATGAATGCCAAATATAAACTTGCTGGAGATAAGGGTAGAAAACATGTTGTGTTTGCACCTGGAGATCTTGTTTGGTTACATTTGCGTAAGGATAGATTTCCTGATTTGCGCAAATCAAAGCTCATGCCACGGGCTGATGGTCCCTTTAAGGTGTTAGAGAAAATAAATGATAATGCATATAAACTTGAGCTGCCTGCAGATTTTGGGGTTAGTCCCACTTTTAACATTGCAGATTTGAAGCCTTATTTGGGTGAGGAAGATGAACTTCCGTCGAGGACGACTTCATTTCAAGAAGGGGAGGATAATGAGGACATCAATACAATTGTTACACCCACAGGCCCTGCTGCTATACATACTGGACCAATTACTAGAGCTCGCGCACGCCAACTAAATTACCAGGTACTTTTGTTTCTTGGTAATGATTCTAATGTTCATGAGAATATGATGCTGCCTAAATTGGATACATTTGTTTTGCTTACAAATAAAGGGCCTAGCTTGGAGAAGGATGAACATTGGAGCAAGAACAAGCATGGAGATGATGGCATGCGCAAGGGGAACAAGAACGGAGTTACAAGTGATGATTTCAGGACTTTGAAGCCACCATAATGGGCGCATGAAGCCTTGGACGAAATATACAAGATGCCACTTCATAAATTTCGTCCCGAGGTTATTATAGGTGCTGCGTCACCTTATTATTGGGCCAGGCCCATGTAATTTCGAAATACATAAGTATAGGCTATTTTTAGAGTCCGTATGTGTGGGGAAACAAGAGACAGGGTTGATTTCGGACCCCTCCACCAAGGGCCACGAAATTTCCCCTCTTCCTCCATATATACAGCCCTTAGGGCATCGTTTAGACTTAGGGTTTTGTTTAGATTAAAAGTTCGCCATAGCTGCAACTTCGCGTATTTCGTTTGTGTTCAACGACCAGACAAAGGCGTCACAGAACCCCACCTTGATCAATAAAGCTTTCATCTTATATTCGCAATATCCAGATTGCAATCTCAGTTTCTTGCTTGTTCTTCGTTTGCTCGCAGGAAACAGACCCTCGTGGTCAGGAAACAGACCCGCGTGGTCGATAACCTCTCGGAGTTGGTTTAGCGATTGCTAAGGCGCGACGTCCTCGCACGTTTGTAGTCGGATCGTCAAAGTCGACTTCCACCAAAGCGATATCCATCATCTCATCGAAAGACGGGACACCCTGCCTCTATCACAAGGCATCAGCAATAACATTTTCTTTACCCTTCTTGTGTTTAATGACATAAGGGAAAGTCTCAATGAATTCAACCCATTTAGCATGTCTACGGTTCAGTTTTGCTTGACTTTTAATGTGTTTCAAAGATTCATGATCAGAATGTATAACAAATTCCTTGGGCCATGAATAATGTTGCCATGTTTCTAAGGTCCGAACAAGAGCATATAATTCTTTATCATAAGTAGAATAGTTCAGACTAGGCCCACTCAATTTTTCAGAAAAGTATGCAACAGGTTTTCCATCTTGTAGTAACACACCTCCTAATCCAATTCCACTAGCATCACATTCAAGCTCAAAAGTCTTATTGAAATTAGGAAGTTGGAGTAAAGGAGCATGTGTCAACTTATCTTTCAATACCGTGAAGGATTCTTCCTGTGCGGTACCCCAAACAAAAGGCACATCCTTCTTTGTAAGCTCATTGAGAGGTGCAGCAATGGTGCTGAAATCTCTCACAAAACGCCTATAGAAACAAGCGAGGCCAAGGAAACTCCTCACTTGTGTGACCGTTTTGGGCTGCGGCCAACTCACAATAGCTTCAATCTTGGCTTTATCAACTTCAATTCCCTGTGGAGTAACAACATAGCCAAGAAAACATACTCGGTCGGTGCAAAAGGTGCACTTCCCAAGGTTACCAAACAAACGTGCATCACGTAGAGCAATAAAAACAGCACGTAAATGTTCCAAATGTTCCTCCAAAGATTTGCTACAAATCAATATGTCATCAAAGTAAACTACCACAAATCGTCCAATGAAAGCACGTAAAACTTCGTTCATTAACCTCATGAAAGTACTAGGTGCATTAGTTAACCCAAAAGGCATGACTAACCACTCATATAATCCAAACTTAGTTTTAAATGTTGTTTTCGATTCATCACCCAATTTCATACGAATTTGATGGTATCCACTACGCAAATCAACTTTGGAGAATATTGTAGAGCCACTCAATTCATCAAGCATATCATCTACCCTAGGAATAGGATGACGATAACGAATAGTAATATTATTAATGCCTCCACAATCAACGCACATACGCGACGTACCATCCTTTTTTGTCACTAAAATGATAGAAACAGCACAAGGACTAAGGGATTCGCGTATATAACCTTTGTCGAGCAGTTCTTGTACTTGACGCATAATCTCCTTCGTCTCCTCTGGATTGGTACGGTATGGTGCACGGTTGGGTAGCGAAGCACCGGGAATTAAGTCAATTTGATGCTCAATCCCTCGAATAGGTGGTAATCTCGGTGGCACGTCTTGTGGAAAGACGTCAGCGAACTCCTGCAAAATGTTAGTGACAGCAGGGGGCAAAGAGGAAGGCACGTCCTCGAACGAAAATAATGCCTCTTTGCACACAAAAGCATAGCAAACAGATTTGCTAAAATCTAGCTCATCAATATCAGATTTGGTGGCAAAGTAAACATGCACTTTTCAATTTAATTTCAGAAACAACAGTAGATGGTTTATTATTAGGCTTCATTTGGTGCTCAAATTCTTTTGCCACAATCTGATTTTCACTCTTATTTGTCTCCTGTTTTGCTTTATTAGCTCTATTATATCATCTTTCAAAATGGAATCAGGAGTCATAGGAAGCAAAGTAATATTTTTATCGTTATGAACAAGAGTATACTGATTGTTTCTACCATGGTGTACAGAATTTTTATCAAATTGCCATGGTCTACCAAGTAATAAGGAACATGCTTGCATAGGTACCACATCACAATCAACATAATCAGCATATGTAGAGATACTAAAATGCACACGAACAGTACGTGTTACCTTAACCATGCCGTTGTTTGATGAGGACATCAATACAATTGTTACACCCACAGCCCCTGCTGCTATAAATACTGGGCCAATTACTAGAGCTCACACACGCCAACTAAATTACCAGGTACTTTCGTTTCTTGGTAATGATTCTAATGTTCATGAGAATATGATGCTGCCTAAATTGGATACATTTGTTTTGCTTACAAATGAAGGGCCTAGCTTGGAGAAGGATGAACATTGGATTAAGAACAAGCATGGAGATGATGGCATGAGCAAGGGGAACAAGAACGGAGTTACAAGTGATGATTTCAGGACTTTGAAGCCACCATAATGGGTGCATGAAGCCTTGGACGAAATATACAAGATGCCACTTCATAAATTTCGTCCCGAGGCTATTATAGGTGCTGCGTCACCTTATTATTGGGCCAGGCCCATGTAATTTCGAAATACATAAGTATAGGCTATTTTTAGAGTCCGTATGTGTGGGGAAACAAGAGATAGGGTTGATTTCGGACCCCTCCACCAAGGGTCACGAAATTCCCCCCTCTTCCTCCATATATACAGCCCTTAGGGCATTGTTTAGACTTTGGGGTTTTGTTTAGATTAAAAGTTCGCCATAGCTGCAACTTCGCGTACTTCGTTTGTGTTCAACGACCAGACAAAGGCGTCACAGAACCCCACCTTTATCAATAAAGCTTTCATCTTATATTCGCAATATCCAGATTGCAATCTTAGTTTCTTGCTGGTTCTTCGTTTGCTCGCGGGAAACAGACCCTCGTGGTCAGGTTGATCGTGCTCCGGCGTGGTCAATAACCTCTCGGAGTTGGTTTAGCGATTGCTAAGGCGCGACGTCCTCGCACGTTCGTAGTCGGATCGTCAAAGTTGACTTCCACCAAAGCGAAATCCACCATCTCATCGAAAGACGGGACACCTTTGCCTCTATCACTTGCTACACATTTCTTTTGGCCAAAGATAAGAAGGGATGTTGAGCGTTTTATTGCTCGCTGCACTACATGTCAAAAAGCTAAGTCACGACTCAATCCTCATGGTTTATATATGCCTTTGCCTGTACCTAGTGTTCCTTGGGAGAATATATCTATGGACTTTGTTTTAGGTTTACCTCGAACAAAGAAGGGGAGGGATAGCATATTTGTTGTCGTGGATAGATTCTCGAAAATGGCACACTTTATACCATGTCATAAAAGCGATGATGCTGTTAATGTTGCTAATTTGTTCTTTCGTGAAATTATTCGCTTGCATGGTGTGCCAAATACTATTGTTTCAGATCGTGATACTAAATTTCTTAGCCACTTTTGGACATGCTGAGCAAAATCAGAGGCACAATTTGTTCCATACCAAGGGAGTTATGAAGGAACGTTCTGTGCGCGTCATGATGAGGACATGACTACCTTGGATATGACCAAAAATATTGCATATATGCATATTTGTCAGGTGATTTCTAGTGCAAACTATTCAATAATCTATTTATGTTATCCAGAACAAAAATACTTCACACACTTTTGTGTTTTGTCTAATTGCAGGTGTATGGGACATTTGTACAATCCACATATGAAGATAAGGAAGAAAGAGATGTTTATTTGCTGTCCAAAAAGTTCTCTCACGTCACTTTTGGCCCAAGAGAAGATAGAGTCCAAGTCTCTCACGTTCTGGATTCAGATTCGGACTGCACAGACACACCTGATTCAAAACGCACACAAGTTTTTCATACGGACTCCGAATTGGGTGATTCTTTTTTTGTTGGAAACTAGATTTCGTGCACTTTGCAACCCAATTGGAATCACCTTCAAATTCGTCCGGAGCGTTGAGTTGTGGACGAAACAATCTGATGCTGCAGCAGAATCCGAGTCAAACTACAAGTCCAAAGGTGTTACATCACCTCCACTTGGGCCCATTGGCCTTGTACGACCTAGATTTAATTTTAGGCTGCCTTGGGACGTCCTCCCACCTCCTTGGCCGCCACCCCTTGCTCCTATATAAGTAGATCCATCTAGTAGCTTTTCCTTGGGATTTGTTTAGTTAAAAGTTAGCCATTGCAACTTCGTGTACTTCGTTTGTGTCCAATGACCAGACCAAGACCGCTTCCGGATCCCCACCATTATCAATACTTCATATATATTTGCAATATTCAGATTGCTTTATCACATTCTTGCTCGTTCTTCGATTGCTTGCAGGAATAGACCTTCGTGGTCAGGCTGACCGTGCTTCCAGCATCGTCAGTAACCTCAGGAGATTGGTTTAGCGATTGCTAAGGCGCAACGTTGTGCACGTTCGTAGTCGGATTGTCAAAGTCGTCTCCACCAAATCGATAGTTATCATCTCATCGAAAGATCGGGACACCCCCGCCTCTATCAAGTGGTATCAGTTTTCAGGTTGCTCGGTGAGAATTTCTAGTTTTTCCTATATTAGATTTATTTTCTTACCTATTGTCCAAGAAAAAGCCACAAAACAAAAGTTAGATCTATTCATCCTTTGTCCTAGCCAGACTGAGCCTTTGCAATTTTCTTTTCATTGTTTGCATTATTGAATTATCGGTTGCATCGCCGTGTCGAGTTGCTGGTCTTAGTGTCTAGTTCCTTTAGAGTTTCGAGTTCTGTTCACATTAGTCACGCAGCTGCTGCATCATTATCCCATCCGCTGTCCACCATCCCATCCAGCAATTTCCACCATGTGCTACGCACTGTTTATTGTCATAATCATAGTTGAGGTCACTCACATCTTCGCCTGATCGAATCTGCATCTTATCTAGTTTGTCTTGGAAAGAGGGAGAAAAAGAAGATAAAGAAAAAAAAGAGAGAAAAAAGGAAAGAAAAAAAAAGAAAAAGAGAGAGAAGAAAAAGAAAAAAAAGCGTGAGAAAAAAAAGAGAGAAGAAAAAAAATTGGATCTATCTAGAATCAATCTCGTACCTGAATTCGGATTGGAATCTGTTTTGCGCACTGTTCAGTAAAACAGGTGTATCTTCCTCATACGATGTCCGTTTTGGCTCCGTGAGTACTCAAATTGAAGCTAGCAACGAGCCGCATCTAAATAGTTGCAGAAGCTAGTTCAATACTTGACACCTCAAAATCGGCTTCTAAATAGGTCTTTTTGCCCTCCGAAGTTCGTGAACACAACTTGTTCCAATTTTTCAGGCCAGTTTTAGAATTCTTTGACTCCTCATATCAACTCAGAATTGAGTGATTCTTTTTGAATTGGAAAGCTTGAGTTAGTAGCATTCTTTGAAAGAATTTATCAGAAAATTGTCTCAAACTTTTCAAGAGGAAAGTTGGAGAGAGAGTTGTTGTATATCCTGCTTGGCAGTTGTTTTTCATCATTATCTTCACTGCCGTTGTGATCTTCACTTATATCTTGCTGTCAAGAGCTACTTAGTATCCTTCATTGATGCTAGTTGTGCTACGCCGTGACCTCATTAGTGTTCTAGGCTCGCGTCTCTAGTCCGGTCTAGCCTAGGACCTGATGAGGACATGACTACCTTGGATATGACCAAAAATATTGCATATATGCATATTTGTCAGGTGATTTCTAGTGCAAACTATTCAATAATCTATTTATGTTATCCAGAACAAAAATACTTCACACACTTTTGTGTTTTGTCTAATTGCAGGTGTATGGGACATTTGTACAATCCACATATGAAGATAAGGAAGAAAGAGATGTTTATTTGCTGTCCAAAAAGTTCTTTCACGTCACTTTTGTCCCAAGAGAAGATAGAGTCCAAGTCTCTCACGTTCTGGATTCAGATTCGGACTGCACAGACATACCTGACTCAAAACGCACACAAGTTTTTCATACGGACTCCGAATTGGGTGATTCTTTTTTTGTTGGAAACTAGATTTCGTGCACCTTCCAACCCAATTGGAATCACCTTCAAATTCGTCCGGAGCGTTGAGTTGTGGACGAAACAATCTGATGCTGCAGCAGAATCCGAGTCAAACTACAAGTCCAAAGGTGTTACATCACCTCCACTTGGGCCCATGAGCCTTGTACGACCTAGGGTTAGTTTTAGGCTGCCTTGGGACGTCCTCCCACCTCCTTGGCCGCCACCCCTTGCTCCTATATAAGTAGATCCATCTAGTAGCTTTTTCCTTGGGATTTGTTTAGTTAAAAGTTAGCCATTGCAACTTCGTGTACTTCGTTTGTGTCCAACGACCAGACCAAGACCACTTACGGATCCCCACCTTTATCAATACTTCATATATACTCGCAATATTCGGATTGCTTTTATCATATTCTTGCTTGTTCTTCGATTGCTTGCAAGAATAGACCTTCGTGGTCAGGTTGATTGTGCTCCGGCGTGGTCAATAACCTCTCGGAGTTGGTTTAGCGATTGCTAAGGCACAACGTCGTGCACGTTTGTAGTCGGATCGTCAAAGTCATCTCCACCAAATCGATAGTTATCATCTCATCGAAAGATCGGGACACCTCGCCTCTATCAAGTGATATCAGTTTTCAGGTTGCTCGGTGAGAAATTCCAGTTTTCCTAAATTAGATTTATTTTCTTACCTATTGTCCAAGAAAAAGCCACAAAAAAGAGTTAGATCTATTCATCCTTGGTCCAAGCCAGTCTGAGCCTTTGCAATTTTCTTTTCATTGCTTGCATAGTTGAATTATCGGTTGCATCGTCGTGTCGAGTTGCTGGTCTTAGTGTCTAGTTCGTTTAGAGTTTCGAGTTCTGTTCACATTAGTCACGCCACCGCTGCATCATTATCTCTTCCGCTGTCCACCACCCATCCATCAATTTCCACCACGTGCTACCCACGGTTCATTGTCATAATAATAGTTGAGATCGTTCACATCTTCACTTGATCCAATCTGCATCTTATCTAGTTTGTTTTGGAAAGAGGGAGAAAAAAAGAGAGAAAAAAACGAGAAAAAAAAGGAGAAAAAAAAGTCAGAGAGAAAAAAAGGAGAGAAAGAAAAAAAAAGTGTGAGGAAAAAAAAAGAGAAGAAAAAAAACAAAAAAATCGGCATAAACTTTTTCAGAGGAAAGTTGGAGACAAAGTTGTTGATATATCCTGCTTGGCTGTTGTTTCACCTCATTATCTTTACTGCCGTTGTGATCTTCACTTATATCTTGCTGTCCAGAGCTACTTAGTATCCTTCATTGATGCTAGTTGTGCTACGACGTGACCTCATTAGTGTTCTAGGCTCGCGTCTCTAGTTCGGTCTAGCCTAGGACCAGCACAGTACCGTCGTTGAGCGTTTATTCAACATTGCATCTTTGAATTGATTATTGCTAATCTTTTGCTACCATATATAGCCAACCCAGCTCCACATATTTCTACACCGTGTATACGTACGCTCCCCTGGCAATCGCTTTACTCAATATTCGGAGTTACTTGACACCGCTGGTTGCCGATCACCGCCTGCTGCATGGTAAGAACTTGTAAGACATTGATATTTGCTTTACTGTGAGCGTTTTACCACCACATCCTAGTAGTTATAGGAACATTATTTTTGGGTTTTGTTTCTTGTTCTACTAATCATGACAGGATCCAGAGTCAATTCATGGGCTTTGTCGATCGCGGGAGACGTGCCACCACCTTTGCAAATACCACAACCGTCACGAGAGGTGCACAAACATCCAAATGCACATGATCAGGTTAATGTATCTATACCACCATTTAATGGCCCTTTTAAACCTGCTTTATATATTGAATGGGAGTTCGACATAAAAAATATATTTGCTTCCCATAATTTCGATGAACATAAAAAGGTTAAGGTTGCGGTTGGTTCTTTCACTGGTTATGCTTTGGTTTGGTGGAGTGAATATTGTCGGTTACACCCTGATTATATACCTACTACTTGGGATGATTTGAAACTTGCCATGCGACATACTTTCGTCCCTGCTTATTATACTCGTGACATGATTAAGAAGTTGCAACACTTAAAACAAGGTAGTGAAACTGTAACAAAATATTATGATGATTTACAAACTACCTTGTTGCATTCCTCTTTAGAAGAAAGTGAAGATGATTTTATGGATAGATTTTGGGGAGGATTAAACCGTGATATTCAAGAGATACTAATTCATGAAGAGTGTTATCCTATGGACCATTTGTTTCATCTTGCTTGCAAAGCTGAACAGGAAATAAAACGACGTGTTGGCCACGAGGAGAACAAGCGCACGGTGCACATTCCAAGAGTTGATATGATTGTTCCTTCAACTACTAGGCATACTATGACAACCACATCCGTTGTTGTCAGGACTATATAACCTCCACCATGTGACACATCGCCCCCGAGAGTGGCTACATCATCTGAGTTGATCATAAGAGGTAATGACAAAGGTACTGATCTTCCATCTCTACATGAGAATGATGAATGCCTTGTCAATTTGAATGCACCATCTGATGAGCTACCCACTACTTTGATCACACCACCTATTTTAGAGGACTACGTTGATAATTTGACTTTGCCATGTGATCAAACAACTGAAATACCAACAATTTTGAGTGCACCCATTGAATTAACTATTGATGCAAAAGAACCAATGTTTAATCATTTTGATATGACCTCTAATCTTGGTGATCATTCTGTGTTGTATGACTTATTGCATGTTTGCTTATTTAAGCATGTTGTAGCATGTAAATTTGATGCAAGTAAGGTTTATTCACCAATGTTGGGATGGTTTAATGATGAACATTGTCAATCTTTTGAAATGAATAAGAGCTTCACTTATATGTGCAAACTGAGTTGCAATATTTTCATGCCTTCTACTTCTTGTGCTAATTTTTTGGCTTTAGATTTTCTGAACTATGCAAGTTACTCATCTATTCATGTGTCATATATGCAAAAATCAAGGGAAGTAAAAATGGATGACATATACATATACAACATGTACACCTTGTCTCTTTTGTTAGCCACATTTCAGATTAAGCAACGCCGAGGACGGCTTTATTTTCAAGAAGGGGAGGATGATGAGGACATGACTACCTTGGATATGACCAAAAATATTGCATATATGCATATTTGTCAGGTGATTTCTAGTGCAAACTATTCAATAATCTATTTATGTTATCCAGAACAAAAATACTTCACACACTTTTGTGTTTTGTCTAATTGCAGGTGTATGGGACATTTGTACAATCCACATATGAAGATAAGGAAGAAAGAGATGTTTATTTGCTGTCCAAAAAGTTCTCTCACGTCTCTTTTGGCCCAAGAGAAGATAGAGTCCAAGTCTCTCACGTTCTGGATTCAGATTCGGACTGCACAGACACACCTGATTCAAAACGCACACAAGTTTTTCATACGGACTCCGAATTGGGTGATTCTTTTTTTGTTGGAAACTAGATTTCGTGCACTTTCCAACCCAATTGGAGTCACCTTCAAATTCGTCCGGAGCGTTGAGTTGTGGACGAAACAATCTGATGCTGCAGCAGAATCCGAGTCAAACTACAAGTCCAAAGGTGTTACATCACCTCCACTTGGGCCCATTGGCCTTGTACGACCTAGATTTAGTTTTAGGCTGCCTTGGGACGTCCTCCCACCTCCTTGGCCGCCACCCCTTGCTCCTATATAAGTAGATCCATCTAGTAGCTTTTCCTTGGGATTTGTTTAGTTAAAAGTTAGCCATTGCAACTTCGTGTACTTCGTTTGTGTCCAACGACCAGACCAAGACCGCTTCCGGATCCCCACCATTATCAATACTTCATATATATTTGCAATATTCAGATTGCTTTATCATATTCTTGCTCGTTCTTCGATTGCTTGCAGGAATAGACCTTCGTGGTTAGGCTGACCGTGCTTCCAGCATCGTCAGTAACCTCAGGAGATTGGTTTAGCGATTGCTAAGGCGCAACGTCGTGCACGTTTGTAGTCGGATCGTGAAAGTCGTCTCCACCAAATCGATAGTTCTCATCTCATCGAAAGATCGGGACCCTCGTCTCTATCAAGTGGTATCAGTTTTCAGGTTGCTCGGTGAGAATTTCCAGTTTTCCTAGATTAGATTTACTTTCTTACCTATTGTCCAAGAAAAAGCCACAAAAAAGAGTTAGATCTATTCATCCTTGGTCCAAGCCAGTCTGAGCCTTTGCAATTTTCTTTTCATTGATTGCATAGTTGAATTATCGATTGCATCGTCGTGTCGAGTTGCTGGTCTTAGTGTCTAGTTCGTTTAGAGTTTCGAGTTCTGTTCACATTAGTCACGCCACCGCTGCATCATTATCTCTTCCGCTGTCCACCACCCATCCATCAATTTCCACCACGTGCTACCCACCATTCATTGTCATAATAATAGTTGAGATCGTTCACATCTTCACTTGATCCAATCTGCATCTTATCTAGTTTGTTTTGGAAAGAGGGAGAAAAAAAAGAGAGAAAAAAAGAGAGAGAAAAAAGGAAAAAAAGTCAGAGAAAAAAAAAGGAGAGAAAGAAAAAAAAGTGTGAGGAAAAAAAAGAGAGAAGAAAAAAAAACAAAAAAATTGGCACAAACTTTTTCAGAGGAAAGTTGGAGACAAAGTTGTTGATATATCCTGCTTGGCTGTTGTTTCACCTCATTATCTTCACTGCTGTTGTGATCTTCACTTATATCTTGCTGTCAAGAGCTACTTAGTATCCTTCATTGATGCTAGTTGTGCTACGCCGTGACCTCATTAGTGTTCTAGGCTCGCGTCTCTAGTCCGGTCTAGCCTAGGACCAGCACAGTACCGTTGTTGAGCGTTTATTCAACATTGCATCTTTGAATTGATTATTGCTAATCTTTTGCTACCATATATAGCCAACCCAGCTCCACATATTTCTACACCGTGTATACGTACGCTCCCCTGGCAATCGCTTTACTCAATATTCAGAGTTACTTGACACCGCTGGTTGCCGATCACCGCCTGCTGCATGGTAAGAACTTGTAAGACATTGATATTTGCTTTACTGTGAGCGTTTTACCACCACATCCTAGTAGTTATAGGAACATTATTTTTGGGTTTTATTTCTTGTTCTACTAATCATGACAGGATCCAGAGTCAATTCATGGGCTTTGTCGATCGCGGGAGACGTGCCACCACCTTTGCAAATACCACAACCGTCACGAGAGGTGCACAAACATCCAAATGCACATGATCAGGTTAATGTATCTATACCACCATTTAATGGCCGTTTTAAACCTGCTTTATATATTGAATGGGAGTTCGACATAAAAAATATATTTGCTTCCCATAATTTCGATGAAAATAAAAAGGTTAAGGTTGCGGTTGGTTCTTTCACTGGTTATGCTTTGGTTTGGTGGAGTGAATATTGTCGGTTACACCCTGATTATATACCTACTACTTGGGATGATTTGAAACTTGCCATGCGACATACTTTCGTCCCTGCTTATTATACTCGTGACATGATTAAGAAGTTGCAACACTTAAAACAAGGTAGTGAAACTGTAACAAAATATTATGATGATTTATAAACTACCTTGTTGCATTCCTCTTTAGAAGAAAGTGAAGATGATTTTATGGATAGATTTTGGGGAGGATTAAACCGTGATATTCAAGAGATACTAATTCATGAAGAGTGTTATCCTATGGACCATTTGTTTCATCTTGCTTGCAAAGCTGAACAGGAAATAAAACGACGTGTTGGCCACGAGGAGAACAAGCGCACGGTGCACATTCCAAGAGTTGATATGATTGTTCCTTCAACTACTAGGCATACTATGACAACCACATCCGTTGTTGTCAGGACTACATCACCTCCACCATGTGACACATCGCCCCCGAGAGTGGCTACATCATCTGAGTTGATCATAAGAGGTAATGACAAAGGTACTGATCTTCCATCTCTACATGAGAATGATGAATGCCTTGTCAATTTGAACGCACCATCTGATGAGCTACCCACTACTTTGATCACACCACCTATTTTAGAGGACTACGTTGATAATTTGACTTTGCCATGTGATCAAACAACTGAAATACCAACAATTTTGAGTGCACCCATTGAATTAACTATTGATGCAAAAGAACCAATGTTTAATCATTTTGATATGACCTCTAATCTTGGTGATGATTCTGTGTTGAATGACTTATTGCATGTTTGCTTATTTAAGCATGTTGTAGCATGTAAATTTGATGCAAGTAAGGTTTATTCACCAATGTTGGGATGGTTTAATGATGAACATTGTCAATCTTTTGAAATGAATAAGAGCTTCACTTATATGTGCAAACTGAGTTGCAATATTTTCATGCCTTCTACTTCTTGTGCTAATTTTTTGGCTTTAGATTTTATGAACTATGAAAGTTACTCATCTATTCATGTGTCATATATGCAAAAATCAAGGGAAGTAAAAATGGATGACATATACATATACAACATGTACACCTTGTCTCTTTTGTTAGCCATATTTCAGATTAAGCAAAGCCGAGGACGGCTTTATTTTCAAGAAGGGGAGGATGATGAGGACATGACTACCTTGGATATGACCAAAAATATTGCATATTTGCATATTTGTCAGGTGATTTCTAGTGCAAACTATTCAATAATCTATTTATGTTATCCAGAACAAAAATACTTCACACACTTTTGTGTTTTGTCTAATTGCAGGTGTATGGGACATTTGTATAATCCACATATGAAGATAAGGAAGAAAGAGATGTTTATTTGCTGTCCAAAAAGTTCTCTCACGTCACTTTTGGCCCAAGAGAAGATAGAGTCCAAGTCTCTCAGGTTCTGGATTCAGATTCGGACTGCACAGACATACCTGACTCAAAACGCACACAAGTTTTTCATACGGACTCCGAATTGGGTGATTCTTTTTTTGTTGGAAACTAGATTTCGTGCACTTTCCAACCCAATTGGAATCACCTGCAAATTCGTCCGGAGCGTTGAGTTGTGGACGAAACAATCTGATGCTGCAGCAGAATCCGAGTCAAACTACAAGTCCAAAGGTGTTACATCACCTCCACTTGGGCCCATTGGCCTTGTACGACCTAGATTTAGTTTTAGGCTGCCTTGGGACGTCCTCCCACCTCCTTGGCCGCCACCCCTTGCTCCTATATAAGTAGATCCATCTAGTAGCTTTTCCTTGGGATTTGTTTAGTTAAAAGTTAGCCATTGCAACTTCGTGTACTTCGTTTGTGTCCAACGACCAGACCAAGACCGCTTCCGGATCCCCACCATTATCAATACTTCATATATATTTGCAATATTCAGATTGCTTTATCATATTCTTGCTCGTTCTTCGATTGCTTGCAGGAATAGACCTTCGTGGTCAGGCTGACCGTGCTTCCAGCATCGTCAGTAACCTCAGGAGATTGGTTTAGCGATTGCTAAGGCGCAACGTTGTGCACGTTCGTAGTCGGATTGTCAAAGTCGTCTCCACCAAATCGATAGTTATCATCTCATCGAAAGATCGGGACACCCCCGCCTCTATCACGTCATAATAGACGGAGGGAGCTGCAACAACTTGGCTAGCATGGAGATGGTGGAGAAGCTTTCTCTCACCACAAGACCACATCCACATCCTTACTACATCCAATGGTTCAACAACAGCGGCAAGGTTAAGGTAACACGTACTATTCGTGTGCATTTTAGTATCTCTACATATGCTGATTATGTTGATTGTGATGTGGTACCTATGCAAGCATGTTCCTTATTACTTGGTAGACCATGGCAATTTGATAAAAATTCTGTACACCATGGTAGAAACAATCACTATACTCTTGTTCATAAGGATAAAAATATTACTTTGCTTCCTATGACTCCTGATTCCATTTTAAAAATATTACTTTGCTTCCTATGACTCCTGATTCCATATTAAAAGCAGTTAATGTTGCTGATTTGTTCTTTCGTGAAATTATTCGCTTGCATGGTGTGCCAAATACTATTGTTTCAGATCGTGATACTAAATTTCTTAGCCACTTTTGGAGATGTTTATGGGCTAAGTTGGGGACTAAACTGCTTTTTAGTACTACTTGTCACCCCCAAACTGATGGACAAACTGAAGTAGTCAATAGAACGTTGTCTACTATGCTTAGGGCTGTTTTGAAGAATAATAAGAAAATGTGGGAGGAATCCTTGCCTCATATTGAATTTGCTTATAATCATTCATTGCATTCTACTACTAAGATGTGCCCTTTTGAAGTTGTGTATGGTTTCCTACCTCGTGCACCTATTGATTTGTTGCCTCTTCCATCTTCGGAGAAGGTTAATTTTGATGCTAAACAACGTGCTGAATTGATTTTAAAAATGCATGAGTTAACTAAGGAAAACATTGAGCGTATGAATGCTAAATATAAACTTGCTGGAGATAAGGGTAGAAAACATGTTGTGTTTGCACCTGGAGATCTTGTTTGGTTACATTTGCGTAAGGATAGATTTCCGGATTTGCGCAAATCAAAGTTAATGTCACGTGCTGATGGTCCCTTTAAGGTGTTAGAGAAAATAAATGATAATGCATATAAACTTGAGCTGCCTGCAGATTTTGGGGTTAGTCCCACTTTTAACATTGCAGATTTGAAGCCTTATTTGGGTGAGGAAGATGAGCTTCCGTCGAGGACGACTTCATTTCAAGAAGGGGAGGATGATGAGGACATCAATACCATTGTTACACCCACAGCCCCTACTGCTACATATACGGGACCAATTACTAGAGCTCGCGCACGCCAATTAAATTATCAGGTACTTCCGTTTCTTGGTAATGATTCTAATGTTCATGAGAATATGATGCTGCCTAAATTGGATACATTTGTTTTGCTTACAATTGAAGGGCCTAGCTTGGAGAAGGATGAACATTGGAGCAAGAACAAGCATGGAGATGATGCCATGCGCAAGGGAACAAGAACGGAGTTACAAGTGATGATTTCAGGACTTTGAAGCCACCATAATGGGTGCATGAAGCCTTGGACGAAATATACAAGATGCCACTTCATAAATTTCGTCCCGAGGCTATTATAGGTGCTGCGTCACCTTTTTATTGGGCCAGGCCCATGTAATTTCGAAATACATAAGTATAGGCTATTTTTAGAGTCCGTATGTGTGGGGAAACAAGAGATAGGGTTGATTTCGGACCCCTCCACCAAGGGCCACGAAATTCCCCTCTCTTCCTCCATATATACAGCCCTTAGGGCACCGTTTAGATTTTGGGGTTTTTTAGATTAAAGTTCGCCATAGCTGCAACTTCGCGTACTTCGTTTGTGTTCAACGACCAGACAAAGGCGTCACAGAACCCCACCTTGATCAATAAAGCTTTCATCTTATATTCGCAATATCCAGATTGCAATCTCAGTTTCTTGCTTGTTCTTCGTTTGCTTGCAGGAAACAGACCCTCGTGGTCAGGTTGATCGTGCTCCGGCGTGGTCAATAACCTCTCGGAGTTGGTTTAGCGATTGCTAAGGCGCGACGTCCTAGCACGTTCGTAGTCGGATCGTCAAAGTCGACTGCCACCAAAGCGATATCCATCATCTCATCGAAAGACGGGACACCTTTGCCTCTATCAGTTTCAGCAAATGATGAGTGGACAGGTGCAAGATGTGCTAAACAGATTTGACGAGGCCATGGAGAAGATAGATGGCATGGAGAAGACGTTTGAAACAAAGCTCGATAACAAGTTTACTGAATTGTTTTCACGTTTTCCACCACCACCACCGACTGCACCTGCCGCACCTCTGCAAAAACAACAACAACGACTACCTCCACACCGGGAAACAGCCCTCCGTCGAGCGAGCCATGTCCCTCTTCAGCCTGGCCAAACTGCTGGTGCTGCTGTTGATACTTTTGTGGCTCCTGTTGCTGATGTGGAGGAGGATGATTATGTGGGAGATTACGAGGATGAGGTTGATCAAAATCAGAACTACGTGCAAACACCAGCACCACGACCACCAGGTCATCCACATGCAAATAATGGCAATGTTAGGGCTCACCCACAGGTATGAGATCATGACCATCTCCCTAAACTGAAATTGAATATTCCACCATTTGAAGGTAGATATTTTCCTGATATATATCTTACTTGGGAGTTAGAAACTGAACAATGATTTACATGTTTACAATATCCTGAGGAGAGACGTGTTCCTGCTGATGTTTGTGCTTTCACTAGCTTTGCATGTGTTTGGTGGTCTGAACATTGTCGATTATATCCTGTTCCAGCTACTTGGGCTGCTTTGAAAACTGCTATGCGTACTCGTTGGGTTCCACCAATTATCAACGTGAATTACTTCAAAAATTGCGGTGCTTAAGACAAGGAAAAAATACGGTAGAAGAATATTATCAGGAATTACAAACTGGCTTGATTAGATGTGCTATTGTTGAGGAGAATGAAGCTATGCTTGCACGTTTTCTGGGTGGATTAAATAGAGAGATTCAGACCATTCTAGACTATAAGGATTATAATAATATCACTCATTTATGCCATCTTGCTTGTAAAGCTGAACGTGAAGTGCAGGATCAACAGGCATTGGCGCGGACTAACTTTTCTGCAGGTCGACCTTCATCATGGACACCACGTGCATCATCTACTTCCACACGTTCTGCTACACCGGCGCCTCCGTCGGCTGCCACCTCCAACCGTGATACAATAAAGCAGGCACAATCACCACTATCTGCAAAGAGCACACCTTCTGGGCCTGCAACGAGTTCTTCTTCATCCATGGCATCAACAGGGCAAACACATGATATTATTTGTCGACGTTGCAAGGGTGGAGGTCATTATGCGAGAGAATGCCCATCTAAGCGTGTGATGATTGTTACTGAGGATGGTGGGTATGAGTCTGCTAGTGACTATGATGAGGAGACTTTGGCTCTTATTACACGTGACGAACACGGTGGAGACGATTCTGATCATGAGACGCAATACATGGCTCCTGAAGATGCTGACAGGTATGAATGTTTAGTTGCTCAACGTGTTTTGAGTGTGCAGGTGATGAGGACATGACTACTTTGGATATGACCAAAAATATTGCATATATGCATATTTGTCAGGTGATTTCTAGTGCAAACTATTCAATAATCTATTTATGTTATCCAGAACAAAAATACTTCACACACTTTTGTGTTTTGTCTAATTGCAGGTGTATGGGACATTTGTACAATCCACATATGAAGATAAGGAAGAAAGAGATGTTTATTTGCTGTCCAAAAAGTTCTCTCACGTCACTTTTGGCCCAAGAGAAGATAGAGTCCAAGTCTCTCACGTTCTGGATTCAGATTCGGACTGCACAGACACACCTGACTCAAAACGCACACAAGTTTTTCATACGGACTCCGAATTGGGTGATTCTTTTTTTGTTGGAAACTAGATTTCGTGCACTTTCCAACCCAATTGGAATCACCTTCAAATTCGTCCGGAGCGTTGAGTTGTGGACGAAATAATCTGATGCTGCAGCAGAATCCGAGTCAAACTACAAGTCCAAAGGTGTTACGTCACCTCCACTTGGGCCCATTGGCCTTGTACGACCTAGATTTAGTTTTGGGCTGCCTTGGGACGTCCTCCCACCTCCTTGGCCGCCACCCCTTGCTCCTATATAAGTAGATCCATCTAGTAGCTTTTCCTTGGGATTTGTTTAGTTAAAAGTTAGCCAACGCAACTTCGTGTACTTTGTTTGTGTCCAATGACCAGACCAAGACCGCTTACGGATCCCCACCATTATCAATACCTCATATATATTTGCAATATTCAGATTGCTTTATCATATTCTTGCTCGTTCTTCGATTGCTTGCAGGAATAGACCTTCGTGGTCAGGCTGACCGTGCTTCCGGCATCGTCAGTAACCTCAGGAGATTGGTTTAGCGATTGCTAAGGCGCAACGTCGTGCAAGTTTGTAGTCGGATCGTCAAAGTCGTCTCCACCAAATCGATAGTTATCATCTCATCGAAAGATCGGGACACCCTCGCCTCTATCAAGTGGTATCAGTTTTCAGGTTGCTCGGTGAGAATTTCCAGTTTTCCTAGATTAGATTTATTTTCTTACCTATTGTCCAAGAAAAAGCCACACAAAAAAAGTTAGATCTGTTCATCCTTTATCCAAGCCAGTCTGAGCCTTTGCAATTTTCTATTCATTGCTTGCATAGTTGAATTATCGGTTGCATCGTCGTGTAAGTTGCTGGTCTTAGCGTCTAGTTCCTTTAGAGTTTCGAGTTCTATTCACATTAGTTACGCCGCCGCTGCATCATTATGCCTTCCGCTGTCCACCATCCCATCTATTAATTTCCACCACGTGCTATGCACTGTTCATTGTCATAATCATAGTTGAGGTCATTCACATCTTCGCCTGATCCAATCTGCATCTTATCTAGTTTGTCTTGAAAAAAAAAAGATAGAGAAAAAAAGAGAAAAAAGAAAAAAAAGGAAAAAGAGAGAGAAGAAAAAGAAAAAAAAAGCGTGAGAAAAAAAAAGAGAGAAAAAAAAAATTGGATCTATCTAGAATCAATCTCGTACCTGAATTCGGATTGGAATCTGTTTTGTGCACTGTTCAGTAAAACAGGTGTATCTTCCTCATACGAAGTCCGTTTTGGCTCCATGAGTACTCAAATTGAAGCTAGCGACGAGCCGCATCTAAATAGTTGCAGAAGCTGGTTCAATATTTGACACCTCAAAATCGGCTTCTAAATAGGTCTTTTTGCCCTCCGAAGTTCATGAACACAGCTTGTTCCAATTTTTCAGGCCAGTTTTAGAATTCTTTGACTCCTCATATCAACTCGGAATTGAGTGATTCTTTTTGCATTGGAAAGCTTGAGTTAATAGCATTCTTTGAAAGAATTTATCAGAAAATTGTCTCAAACTTTTCAAGAGGAAAGTTGGAGAGAGAGTTGTTGTATATCCTGCTTGGCAGTTGTTTTTCATCATTATCTTCACTGCCGTTGTGATATTCACTTATATCTTGCTGTCAAGAGCTACTTAGTATCCTTCATTGATGCTAGTTGTGCTACGCCGTGACCTCATTAGTGTTCTAGGCTCGCGTCTCTAGTACGGTCTAGCCTAGGACCAGCACAGTACCGTCGTTGAGCGTTTATTCAACATTGCATCTTTGAATTGATTATTGCTAATCTTTTGCTACCATATATAGCCAACCCAGCTCCATATATTTCTACACCGTGTATACGTACGCTCCCCTGGCAATCGCTTTACTCAATATTCGGAGTTACTTGAAACCGCTGGTTGCCGATCACCGCCTGCTGCATGGTAAGAACTTGTAAGACATTGATATTTGCTTTACTGTGAGCGTTTTACCACCACATCCTAGTAGTTATAGGAACATTATTTTTGGGTTTTGTTTCTTGTTCTACTAATCATGACAGGATCCAGAGTCAATTCATGGGCTTTGTCGATCGCGGGAGACGTGCCACCACCTTTGCAAATACCACAACCGTCACGAGAGGTGCACAAACATCCAAATGCACATGATCAGGTTAATGTATCTATACCACCATTTAATGGCCGCTTTAAACCTGCTTTAAATATTGAATGGGAGTTCGACATAAAAATATATTTGCTTCCCATAATTTCAATGAACATAAAAAGGTTAAGGTTGCGGTTGGTTCTTTCACTGGTTATGCTTTGGTTTGGTGGAGTGAATATTGTCGGTTACACCCTGATTATATACCTACTACTTGGGATGATTTGAAACTTGCCATGCGACATACTTTCGTCCCTGCTTATTATACTCGTGACATGATTAAGACGTTGCAACACTTAAAACAAGGTAGTGAAACTGTAACAAAATATTATGATGATTTACAAACTACCTTGTTGCATTCCTCTTTAGAAGAAAGTGAAGATGATTTTATGGATAGATTTTGGGGAGGATTAAACCGTGATATTCAAGAGATACTAATTCATGAAGAGTGTTATCCTATGGACCATTTGTTTCATCTTGCTTGCAAAGCTGAACAGGAAATAAAACGACGTGTTGGCCACGAGGAGAACAAGCGCACGGTGCACATTCCAAGAGTTGATATGATTGTTCCTTCAACTACTAGGCATACTATGACAACCACATCCGTTGTTGTCAGGACTACATCAGCTCCACCATGTGACACATCGCCCCCGAGAGTGGCTACATCATCTGAGTTGATCATAAGAGGTAATGACAAAGGTACTGATCTTCCATCTCTACATGAGAATGATGAATGCCTTGTCAATTTGAATGCACCATCTGATGAGCTACCCACTACTTTGATCACACCACCTATTTTAGAGGACTACGTTGATAATTTGACTTTGCCATGTGATCAAACAACTGAAATACCAACAATTTTGAGTGCACCCATTGAATTAACTATTGATGCAAAAGAACCAATGTTTAATCATTTTGATATGACCTCTAATCTTGGTGATGATTCTGTGTTGTATGACTTATTGCATGTTTGCTTATTTAAGCATGTTGTAGCATGTAAATTTGATGCAAGTAAGGTTTATTCACCAATGTTGGGATGGTTTAATGATGAACATTGTCAATCTTTTGAAATGAATAAGAGCTTCACTTATATGTGTAAACTGAGTTGCAATATTTTCATGCCTTCTACTTCTTGTGCTAATTTTTTGGCTTTAGATTTTATGAACTATGCAAGTTACTCATCTATTCATGTGTCATATATGCAAAAATCAAGGGAAGTAAAAATGGATGACATATACATATACAACATGTACACCTTGTCTCTTTTGTTAGCCACATTTCAGATTAAGCAACGCCGAGGACGGCTTTATTTTCAAGAAGGGGAGGATGATGAGGACATGACTACCTTGGATATGACCAAAAATATTGCATATATGCATATTTGTCAGGTGATTTCTAGTGCAAACTATTCAATAATCTATTTATGTTATCCAAAACAAAAATACTTCACACACTTTTGTGTTTTGTCTAATTGCAGGTGTATGGGACATTTGTACAATCCACATATGAAGATAAGGAAGGAAGAGATGTTTATTTGCTGTCCAAAAAGTTCTCTCACGTCACTTTTGGCCCAAGAGAAGATAGAGTCCAAGTCTCTCACGTTCTGGATTCAGATTCGGACTGCACAGACATACCTGACTCAAAACGCACACAAGTTTTTCATACGGACTCCGAATTGGGTGATTCTTTTTTTGTTGGAAACTAGATTTCGTGCACTTTCCAACCCAATTGGAATCACCTTCAAATTCGTCCGGAGCGTTGAGTTGTGGACGAAACAATCTGATGCTGCAGCAGAATCCGAGTCAAACTACAAGTCCAAAGGTGTTACATCACCTCCACTTGGGCCCATGAGCCTTGTACGACCTAGGGTTAGTTTTAGGCTGCCTTGGGACGTCCTCCCACCTCCTTGGCCGCCACCCCTTGCTCCTATATAAGTAGATCCATCTAGTAGCTTTTTCCTTGGGATTTGTTTAGTTAAAAGTTAGCCATTGCAACTTCGTGTACTTCGTTTGTGTCCAACGACCAGACCAAGACCGCTTCCGGATCCCCACCATTACCAATACTTCATATATATTTGCAATATTCAGATTGCTTTATCATATTCTTGCTCGTTCTTCGATTGCTCGCAGGAATAGACCTTCGTGGTCAGGCTGACCGTGCTTCCAGCATCGTCAGTAACCTCAGGAGATTGGTTTAGCGATTGCTAAGGAGCAACGTCGTTCACGTTTGTAGTCGGATCGTCAAAGTCGTCTCCACCAAATCGATAGTTATCATCTCATCGAAAGATCGGGACCCTCGCCTCTATCAAGTGCTTGAGTTAGTAGCATTCTTTGAAAGAATTTATCAGAAAATTGTCTCAAACTTTTCAAAAGGAAAGTTGGAGAGAGAGTTGTTGTATATCCTGCTTGGCAGTTCTTTTTCATCATTATCTTCACTGCCGTTGTGATCTTCACTTATATCTTGCTGTCAAGAGCTACTTAGTATCATTCATTGATGCTATATTGTGCTACGCCGTGACCTCATTAGTGTTCTAGGCTCGCGTCTCTAGTACGGTCTAGCCTAGGACCAGCACAGTACCGTCGTTGAGCGTTTATTCAACATTGCATCTTTGAATTGATTATTGCTAATCTTTTGCTACCATATATAGCCAACCCAGCTCCACATATTTCTACACCGTGTATACGTACGCTCCCCTGGCAATCGCTTTACTCAATATTCGGAGTTACTTGACACCGCTGGTTGCCGATCACCGCCTGCTGCATGGTAAAAACTTGTAAGACATTGATATTTGCTTTACTGTGAGCGTTTTACCACCACATCCTAGTAGTTATAGGAACATTATTTTTGGGTTTTGTTTCTTGTTCTACTAATCATGACAGGATCCAGAGTCAATTCATGGGCTTTGTCGATCGCGGGAGACGTGCCACCACCTTTGCAAATACCACAACCGTCACGAGAGGTGCACAAACATCCAAATGCACATGATCAGGTTAATGTATCTATACCACCATTTAATGGCCGTTTTAAACCTGCTTTATATATTGAATGGGAGTTCGACATAAAAAATATATTTGCTTCCCATAATTTCGATGAATATAAAAAGGTTAAGGTTGCGGTTGGTTCTTTCACTGGTTATGCTTTGGTTTGGTGGAGTGAATATTGTCGGTTACACCCTGATTATATACCTACTACTTGGGATGATTTGAAACTTGCCATGCGACATACTTTCGTCCCTGCTTATTATACTCGTGACATGATTAAGAAGTTGCAACACTTAAAACAAGGTAGTGAAACTGTAACAAAATATTATGATGATTTACAAACTACCTCGTTGCATTCCTCTTTAGAAGAAAGTGAAGATGATTTTATGGATAGATTTTGGGGAGGATTAAACCGTGATATTCAAGAGATACTAATTCATGAAGAGTGTTATCCTATGGACCATTTGTTTCATCTTGCTTGCAAAGCTGAACAGGAAATAAAACGACGTGTTGGCCACGAGGAGAACAAGCGCACGGTGCACATTCCAAGAGTTGATATGATTGTTCCTTCAACTACTAGGCATACTATGACAACCACATCCGTTGTTGTCAGGACTACATCACCTCCACCATGTGACACATCGCCCCCGAGAGTGGCTACATCATCTGAGTTGATCATAAGAGGTAATGACAAAGGTACTGATCTTCCATCTCTACATGAGAATGATGAATGCCTTGTCAATTTGAATGCACCATCTGATGAGTTACCCACTACTTTGATCACACCACCTATTTTAGAGGACTACGTTGATAATTTGACTTTGCCATGTGATCAAACAACTGAAATACCAACAATTTTGAGTGCACCCATTGAATTAACTATTGATGCAAAAGAACCAATGTTTAATCATTTTGATATGACCTCTAATCTTGGTGATGATTCTGTGTTAAATGACTTATTGCATGTTTGCTTATTTAAGCATGTTGTAGCATGTAAATTTGATACAAGTAAGGTTTATTCACCAATGTTGGGATGGTTTAATGATGAACATTGTCAATCTTTTGAAATGAATAAGAGCTTCACTTATATGTGCAAACTGAGTTGCAATATTTTCATGCCTTCTACTTCTTGTGCTAATTTTTTGGCTTCAGATTTTATGAACTATGCAAGTTACTCATCTATTCATGTGTTATATATGCAAAAATCAAGGGAAGTAAAAATGGATGACATATACATATACAACATGTACACCTTGTCTCTTTTGTTAGCCACATTTCAGATTAAGCAACGCCGAGGACGGCTTTATTTTCAAGAAGGGGAGGATGATGAGGACATGACTACCTTGGATATGACCAAAAATATTGCATATATGCATATTTGTCAGGTGATTTCTAGTGCAAACTATTCAATAATCTATTTATGTTATCCAGAACAAAAATACTTCACACACTTTTGTGTTTTGTCTAATTGCAGGTGTATGGGACATTTGTACAATCCACATATGAAGATAAGGAAGAAAGAGATGTTTATTTGCTGTCCAAAAAGTTCTCTCACGTCACTTTTGGCCCAAGAGAAGATAGAGTCCAAGTCTCTCACGTTCTGGATTCAGATTCGGACTGCACAGACACACCTGACTCAAAACGCACACAAGTTTTTCATACGGACTCCGAATTGGGTGATTCTTTTTTTGTTGGAAACCAGATTTCGTGCACTTTCCAACCCAATTGGAATCACCTTCAAATTCGTCCGGAGCGTTGAGTTGTGGACGAAACAATCTGATGCTGCAGCAGAATCCGAGTCAAACTACAAGTCCAAAGGTGTTACGTCACCTCCACTTGGGCCCATTGGCCTTGTACGACCTAGATTTAGTTTTGGGCTGCCTTGGGACGTCCTCCCACCTCCTTGGCCGCCACCCCTTGCTCCTATATAAGTAGATTCATCTAGTAGCTTTTCCTTGGGATTTGTTTAGTTAAAATTAGCCAACGCAACTTCGTGTACTTCGTTTGTGTCCAACGACCAGACCAAGACCGCTTACGGATCCCCACCATTATCAATACCTCATATATATTTGCAATATTCAGATTGCTTTATCATATTCTTGCTCGTTCTTCGATTTCTTGCAGGAATAGACCTTCGTGGTCAGGCTGACCGTGCTTCCGGCATCGTCAGTAACCTCAGGAGATTGGTTTAGCGATTGCTAAGGCGCAACGTCGTGCACGTTTGTAGTCGGATCGTCAAAGTCGTCTCCACCAAATCGATAGTTATCATCTCATCGAAAGATCGGGACACTCTCGCCTCTATCAGCAGGTTACACAAGCTGAGCAAAATCAGAGGCATAATTTGTTCCATACAAAGGGAGTTGTGAAGGAACGTTCTATTCGCGTCATCATAGATGGAGGGAGCTGCAATAACTTGGCTAGCATGGAGATGGTGGAGAAGCTATCTCTCACCACAAGACCACATCCACATCCTTACTACATCCAATGGTTCAACAACAGCGGCAAGGTTAAGGTAACACGTACTGTTCGTGTGCATTTTAGTATCTCTACATATGCTGATTATGTTGATTGTGATGTGGTACCTATGCAAGCATGTCCCTTATTACTTGGTAGACCATGGCAATTTGATAAAAATTCTGTACACCATGGTAGAAACAATCAGTATACTCTAGTTCATAACGATAAAAATATTACTTTGCTTCCTATGACTCCTGATTCCATTTTGAAAGATGATATTAATAGAGCTAATAAAGCAAAACAGGAGACAAATAAGAGTGAAAATCAGATTGTGTGATAAAGGCGAGAGTCCCGATCTTCCGATGAGATGATAACTATCGGTTTGGTGGAGACGACTTTGACGATCCGACTACAAATGTGCACGACGTTGCGCCTTAGCAATTGCTAAACCAATCTCCTGAGGTTACTGACGATGCTGGAAGCATGATCAGCCTGACCACGAAGGTCTATTCCTGTAAGCAATCGAAGAACGAGCAAGAATATGATAAAGCAATCTAAATATTGCGAATATATATGAAGTATTGTTAATGGTGGGGATCCGAAGCGGTCTTGGTCTGGTCGTTGGACACAAACGAAGTACACGAAGTTGCAATGGCTAACTTTTAACTAAACAAATCCCAAGGAAAAAGCTACTAGATGGATCTACTTATATAGGAGCAAGGGGTGGCGGCCAAGGAGGTGGGAGGACGTCCCAAGGCAGCCTAAAACTAACCCTAGGTCATACAAGGCTCATGGGCCCAAGTGGAGGTGATGCAACACCTTTGGGCTTGTAGTTTGACTCGGATTCTGCTGCAACGTCAGATTGTTTCGCCCGTAACTCAACGCTCCGGACGAATTTGAAGGTGAATCCAATTGGGATGGAAAGAGCATGAAATCTAGTTTCCAAAAAAAAAGAATCACCCAATTCGAAGTCCGTATGAAAAAGTTGTTGGCCTTTTGAGTCAGGTGTGTCTGTGCAGTCCGAATCTGAATCCAGAACGTGAGAGACTTGGACTCTATCTTCTCTTGGCCCAAAAGTGACGTGAGAGGACTTTTTGAACACAACCTAAACATCTCCTTTTCCCTTATCTTCATATGTGGATTGTACAAATGTCCCATACACCTGCAATTAGACAAAACACAAAAGTGTGTGAAGTATTTTTGTTCTGGATAACATAAATAGACTATTGAATAGTTTGCATTAGAAATCACCTGACAAATATGCATGTATGCAATATTTTTGGTCGTATCCAAGGTAGTCATGTCCTCATCATCCTCCCCTGTTTGAAAACAAAGCCGTCCTCGGCATTGCTTAATCTGAAATGTGGCTAACAAAAGAGACAAGGTGTACATGTTGTATATGTATATGTCATCCATTTTAACTTCCCTTGATTTTTGCACATATGTCACATGTATACATGAGTAACTTTCATTGTTCATAAAATCTAAAGCCAAAAAATTATCACAAGAAGTAGAAGGCATGAAAATATTGCAACTCAGTTTGCACATATAAGTGAAGCTCTTATTCACTTCAAAAGATTGGCAATGTTCATCATTAAACCATCCTAACTTCGATGAATAAACCTTACTTGCATCAAATTTACATGCTACAACATGCTTAAATAAGCAAACATGCAATAAGTCATTGGACACAGAATCATCGTCAAGATTAGAGGTCATATCAAAATGATTAAACATTGGTTCTTTTGTATCAATAGTTAATTCAATGGGTGCACTCAAAATTGTTGATATTTAAGTTGTTTGATCACATGACGCATTCATGACAGTAACAAGAATCTCTAAAATAGGTGGTGTGCTCAAATCAACAGGTAACTCAACACATGATGCATTCAATTTAACTAGGCATGCTTCATTCTCATGTGAAGTTATATCATCAAGACCTTTACTGTTACCTCGCAGAGATGTAGCTGATGTAGGTACGAACGTTGACAATGTACCATACTCTTGAGATGATATCGCGCTCACAATCTGAGTGGGGCTGCTCTAGTAGGTGCAATAGTGGAGTAACCAACCGGCGGTGGTGAGCATGAACTGGAATAGTAGTTGTTGTAGTCACCCAATGCATCCTCCTGTATTTGTCTCTCAAAGGTACAAGCACGGACATACATACCAGTAATGCAATGAGGAATATACTGAAATCTTGCCTGAATATCATGGTTCAAACCACCAAAAAATCTATTCATTGTATCATCCTCAGATTCTTCTATGTCACAATGATGCATATAAGATTTGAACTCTTGGTAGTAAGCATGAACAGTGTTACTGCCTTGTTTTAATTGCTCCAATTTACGACGCAATTCACGATGATGGTAAGGAGGAAAAAATTGTTGTCTCATTACAGCTTTCAAAACTTTCCAAGTTGTGGGTTGGTTATCGATGTTTTTCTTACAATGTACACTCCACCAAACAGAAGCAAAACCAGTAAATGCTCTAATGGTAGCTGGTATTCTCTCAAGTTCAGAAAAATCATGGTGACTAAAAACTTGTTCTACTTCAAGCTCCCAAGCTAGATAAATAGCAGGATTAAATCTACCCTCAAATGATGGTAAAGAGATAACCTGACCATATGCTTGTGTGTGTTGTCCCAACTCTCGTGATGGTGAAGATGTGTCCGTCATCCAAGAACTTCTATCTCTGGAACCTGTCATGATTAGTAGAAACAAGAACCAAAATTCGAGAATAATGTTCCTATGAACTACTAGGATGTGGTTGTAAAGTGCTCACAGTAAAGCAAATATCAATATCTTACAAGTTCTTACCATGCGGCAGGTGGTGACAGGCAACCAACGGTGTCAAATAACTCCGAAGATTGTGTAAAATGATTGCCAGGGGAACGTACGTATACACGGTGTAGAAATATGTGGAGCTGGGTTGGCTATATATGGTAGCAAAAGATTAGCAATAATCAATTCAGAGATGCAATGTTGAATAAACGCTCAACGACGGTACTGTGCTGGTCCTAGGCTAGACCAAACTAGAGACGCGAGCCTAGAACACTAATGAGGTCACGTCGTAGCACAACTAGCATCAATAAAGGATATGAAGTAGCTCTGGATAGCAAGATATAAGTGAAGATCACAATAGCAGTAGACCTATTTAGAAGCTGATGTTGAGGTGCCAAATACTGAACTAGCTTCTGCAACTATTTAGATGCGGCTTGTCGCTAGATTTCATTTGAGTACTCGCGGAGCCAAAACAGACTTCATATGAGGAAGTTATGCCTGTTTTACTGAACAGTGCACAAAACAGATTCCAATCCGAATTCAACTGAGATTGAGTCTAGATAGATCCGAATTTTGTTTTTTTTTCTCCTCTCTTTTTTTTCTCACACTTTTTTCTTTTCCTTTCTTTTTTTCTCTGACTTTTTTTTTACTTTTTTTTCTCTCGTTTTTTTTCTCTATCTTTTTTTTCTCTCTCCCTCTTTCCAAAACAAACTAGATAAGATGTAGATTGGATCAAGCGAAGATGGGAACGATCTCAACTATGATTATGACAATGAACGGTGGGTAGCACGTGGAGGAAATTGATGGATGGGTGGTGGACAGTAGAAGGGATAACGATGCAGCGGCGACGTGACTAATGTGAACAGAACTCGAAACTCTAAACGACCTAGACACTAAGACCAGCAACTCGACACGATGATGCAACCGATAATTCAACTATGCAAGCAATGAAAAGAAAATTGCAAAGGCGAAGACTGGCTTGGACAAAGGATGAATAGATCTAACTCTTTTTTGTGGATTTTTCTTGGACAATAGGTAAGAAAATAAATCTAATCTAGGAAAACTGGAAATTCTCACCGAGCAACCTGAAAACTGATACCACTTGATAAAGGCGAGGGTCCCGATCTTTCGATGAGATGATAACTATCGATTTGGTGGAGACGACTTTGATGATCCGACTACAAACGTGCACGACGTTGCGCCTTAGCAATCGCTAAACCAATCTCCTGAGGTTACTGACGATGCTGGAAGCATGATCAGCCTGACCACGAAGGTCTATTCCTGTAAGCAATCGAAGAACGAGCAAGAATATGATAAAGCAATCTAAATATTGCGAATATATATGAAGTATTGTTAATGGTGGGGATCTGAAGCGGTCTTGGTCTGGTCGTTGGACACAAACGAAGTACACGAAGTTGCAATGGCTAACTTTTAACTAAACAAATCCCAAGGAAAAAGCTACTAGATGGATCTACTTATATAGGAGCAAGGGGTGGCGGCCAAGGAGGTGGGAGGACGTCCCAAGGCAGCCTAAAACTAACCCTAGGTCGTACAAGGCTCATGGGCCCAAGTGGAGGTGATGCAACACCTTTGGGCTTGTAGTTTGACTCGGATTCTGCTGCAACGTCAGATTGTTTCGTCCGTAACTCAACGCTCCGGACGAATTTGAAGGTGAATCCAATTGGGATGGAAAGAGCACGAAATCTAGTTTCCAACAAAAGAAGAATCACCCAATTCGGAGTCCGTATGAAAAAGTTGTTGGCGTTTTGAGTCAGGTATGTCTGTGCAGTCCGAATCTAAATCCAGAACGTGAGAGACTTGGACTCTATCTTCTCTTGGCCCAAAAGTGACGTGAGAGGACTTTTTGAACACAACCTAAACATCTCCTTTTCCCTTATCTTCATATGTGGATTGTACAAATGTCCCATACACATGCAATTAGACAAAACACAAAAGTGTGTGAAGTATTTTTGTTCTGGATAACATAAATAGACTATTGAATAGTTTGCATTAGAAATCACCTGACAAATATGCATGTACGCAATATTTTTGGTCGTATCCAAGGTAGTCATGTCCTCATCATTGTGGCAAAAGAATTTGAGCACCAAATGAAGTCTAATAATAAACCATCTACTGTTGTTTCTGAAATTAAATTGAAAAGTGCATGTTTACTTGCCACCAAATCTGATATTGATGAGCTAGATTTCAGCAAATCTGTTTGCTATGCCTTTGTGTGCAAAGAGGCATTATTTTCATTCGAGGACGTGCCTTCCTCTTTGCCCCCTGCTGTCACTAACATTTTGCAGGGGTTCGCTGACGTCTTTTGATAGAGGCAGGGGTGTCCCGATCTTTCGATGAGATGATAACTATCGATTTGGTGAAGATGACTTTGACGATCCGACTACAAACGTGCACGACGTTGCGCCTTAGCAATCGCTAAACCAACTCCGAAAGGTTATTGACCATGCTGGAGCACAATCAACCTGACCACGAAGGTCTATTCCTGCAAGCAATCGAAGAACAAGCAAGAATATGATAAAAGCAATCTGAATATTGCGAGTATATATGAAGTATTGATAAAGGTGGGGATCCGTAAGCGGTCTTGGTCTGGTCGTTGGACACAAACGAAGTACACGAAGTTGCAATGGCTAACTTTTAACTAAACAAATCCCAAGTAAAAGCTACTAGATGGATCTACTTATATAGGAGCAAGGGGTGGCGGCCTAGGAGGTGGGAGGACGTCCCAAGGCAGCCTAAAACTAAATCTAGGTCGTACAAGGCCAATGGGCCCAAGTGGAGGTGATGTAACACCTTTGGACTTGTAGTTTGACTCGGATTCTGCTGCAGCATCAGATTGTTT